>NC_085137.1:276939984-277042440 GCF_035046485.1 Aedes albopictus | reverse complement strand
GGCTAACGGCAACTCATAATGGACCCTCAATCGGACTGGAAAAGAACAAGAGCCACACATCACGATCCTCTTGCTCATCATTCTACCATGGACAAGGTAGAAAAGTGATAGCAGCGCAAAGGCTATACCAGTTCGAATTAGAATTAGTGGAATTAAAATAGAATACATTTAGGCGCTGTACAAAGTGTAAGTGCAGCCGCCAATTGGAATCGCTCACGCAGTACCCTAGTGGACAATATAGCTGTAAATTAGGTTTAGTGATTGAAGAATAAAAGAAAATGTTTTTTTTGGAAAATTATTTGGTAATTCCTTAGGAAATTTCTTCGGCGTATTCTTCGAGAGTTCCTTTGAAAATTTCGTTTTAAATGTGTACATTTAAATTTTTTTATGGAAATTTCTTCGGCAACTCCTATACGTCGGCAATTTATTTGGATTTTGATTTGGCCAATTTTCTTTGAAAACATTACATAATTTCTTCCGGAATTATGATAGGCAATTCTTAAAGGCATTTTAGAACAACTGCTTTAAAAATTTCTTCGATAATATTAATGGAAATTTATTCAGCAATTCATTTCGAAAACTTAACTGGTATTTCTTGTAGTTGAGGATCCCTTCGAGAATTCCTTTGCAATTCATCCGATAATTCCATTTTCATATTATCTCGACTATTCTTTTGGAAATCGCAATTCCCTTGTAAATTCTTTGAGCAAGTCCAATTGAGAATTTTTGAATTTCAAAAGGAATAGTCTAAGAATTTCCACAGAAATGCCTGAAGAAAAACCAAAACAATTCCCAGAGAACATACCGAAGAAATTGTGAAATAAATCCCTAAAATTATTGTTTGAGAAATTTCCAAATTATGGGCCTAAGGAACTTCCTGAGAAATTGCCAAAAAAACTTAGTGTGAAAATTTCGAACAGAATTACTGATGGATTTTCCAAACAAATTGCCAAAGAAATTCTCAAGGAAAGTGTTAAATACTGAAGAAACTCACAAAAGGATATCCGAAAAAATTATCGATGAAATAGCCAAAGAAATGGTCAAAGAAATTTAGTAATAAATTTTTAAAAATATGCCAACAAAATTTGAAACAAATTGCCGAAGCAATTTTCAAATGCAATAAATATAAAGTGCAGAGACAAATGCCTCAGAGGTAAAATCTCTCTTATAAAATAAATAAATATAAAGTTAATGAAATCATGAAGAATTACAAAAAAAATAACGTTCTATGCTTCCAGTGAGGTATTCGCTTTTTGAAGGAAGCACAACACTAGACAGCGGACTAGCATGCAACGCCCAGTGGCACAGCCGAAAACTTTCCCTGACAGCTGCGGCGGGAATCGAACCCGCGCTCCTCAGCACATTGCAACTTAATGCTTGGTGACATTAGCCACACGGCCTCGAAGCCATAGTTGAATTGACGAAGAAATTTGCAAAGGAACTGCAAAAGGAATTTCAGACGTATTGCCGTTGAAATTTAAGAATAAAATTTCAAAGATATTGCCGATCAACTTCAAATAGAGCAACCGCAGAAATTCTCAAAAAAATAAATAAATAAACAAACATGCCGAAGAAATCCTCAAAGAAATTGCCAAAACAAGTTCAAAAGCAATTACCACAGAAATTCTCAAAGAAAAGAATGGAAAAGTATTGAAGGAATTTACTAATATATTTCCAATCATATATCCGAAAAAAATCCCAAAGGAATTGACGCACTTTTTTCAATAGCGTAATTTATAAAGCAATAATCAAGGAATTTTACAGGAATTACCAAATCAACTTCCAAATATAAATTTTGTTGGCAAAAATTTTGATTGTAATACTGATGTAAATACCGATGGAATTCCCAAAGATATTTCCACAAAAAACACAATGATTGAAGAATCTATGACATTTGGTCGAAAGACATTTAGTCGAATGACGTTTGGTCGAATGACATTTGGTCGAAAGTACATTTGGTCGAATGGACATTTGGTCGAATGGACATTTGGTCGAAAGCCATTTTTTTGGAAAAAGAAGCATATGACATTTAGTCAAATGGACGATTCGTCGAATGGACATTTGGTCGAAAGGCACTAACTGATGAAAAGAGATGTGGATTTCGGTATCATAATTTTTTATATGTTATTGAACAAGCAAGCCTCGTTGAATAAATGTACGACTCGTGCTGAAAAAAAAATCATCATTTTGCAACTTGTTGCATAAATAACCATTTTGGCTCGCGTTCAGTTCATATGCAACACTGCGTCAAAGAATAGCCTATGTTTAAGGACAAACGTCTTGAAATCCCACTTCAACAGTGCATCAGAACTTCAGACGCACAATTCTCAAGAAGCAAGCTTCAAACAATAGTGCATTGTATAATGCTGTTTTCGCTCACTTATAATAAGCTTGAAACAAGAAGATCAGGTGCACTGGTTTTGTTTACGAAGAGATGTGTACGCTCGAAGTCGCGAGTTTTGGATCCTAACCAATCTGTCCTTAAAAGAAGGAAAAATATCCGATGAAAAAGTCTGCAGCAATAACATCCAAATATCAAACGGAAGAACAGCTTGTATTCAAAAGGAGAAATTGCTTCTTAAACATTCAGTAGTTGGTACAGGAAAACCCAATGAAATAAATAAACGTGAAAGAATAGCCTATGTATCGAAGAAGGAAAAATTCATGATAAAATGACAGCAGCCATAACATTCAAACATAGTACAAATACGAATTTTGAAAGAATAGCCTATGTTCAAAAGAAGGAAAAATCATAGATGAAAAAATCACAACCATAATGTCCACTCTTCACTCTCAGCACAAATAATACACTTGAAAGAACAGAGTATGTTTAAAAGAAGGAAAAATATTTTATGGAAAAGCCAGTATGTTATACACAAAAACGCAATGAAATGGTGAAACTGGAAAGAAGAGCCGAAACCTACACTGCACTACAATGTTTGCTTTTTTATGTTTGATATAATTAAACACGATCAAATTGCTATACGACTTAGCGTCCATTCGACCAAACGTACTTCCAACCGAATTAGTTCAGTAACATATAAATTGTTATACCGAAATCTATAAAATTATTTTCCATTCAAAGCTCTTCATCAGTTAGTGCCTTTCGACCAAATGTCCATTCGACGAATTGTCCATTCGACTAAATGTCATATGCTTCTTCTTCCAAAAAATGGGTTTCGACCAAATGTCCATTCGACCAAATGTCCGTTCGACCAAATGTACTTTCGACCAAACGTCATTCGACCAAATGTCATTCGACCAAATGTCCTAAAGCCATGATTGAAATAATTACCTACTATATTTCCGAAGAAATGCTGATTTCGATTTGTGAAACAAAATTTTCAATTGAGCGTTCTTCATGTACCAGTAAAATTAGAGCGTTCGTTGTTGCGCACAATAGCGATTTCTAATTTAAACATGTATCGCAATATAAAATAAGCATCCCTGTAGAATACCCTGATATTCATATGAATAGACGTTGCAAAGAAGGAGAGTTATTATATAGCTTGTCTCTCATTCTGCAGGAAGAGTCGATCTCAAATCCCCTCCTGCATTCGGAACAATCGTGTTTAATAGAAGATTCCAATCAAATAGAAAAAATGGAAAATAGCATATAACAGTCAATTATATAGCTTTTAAAATTACTTTTTTTTCAAAATAACTCTTGAAAATCATTAAATTGTTCATGTAATTATTTACTGGCAATAATATTTAATAGTAGCTTCACGAATAATGTCTAGTTCAAACCTAAAACACAATATTCCTGTACAGCACATATTTTATGTAGTTTTTTTAGTTCCTGTGATTCATACTTCTCACAATTGCTCTTGCAAATAATTTCCATGGGCAAGCTATAAAAGGGGATTGTCGCTGTGAACGTTGTGAACGATCCGAAAATACTAACACCCTGTACTGCCCATAATCGCACTCCAAAGTTTGCAATTTTCGTTTGTATGGAAATGAACCTTATTTTAGAAATTTATCAAGTTTAAAAATTTTGACATTTTTGACATATTTTCTTTTGAATAGGTCAACCGTGAGAAACCCACATCCCAACCAACATTTTAAGAGACCAACTAATCTTGTAGCGTGGCTTTCAAAACCGCCCATAAAACCTAAAACGTTTTATTTTAGTTACATCATGGTACACAGTTAGAAAAAATCACCGACTTCGGTAATGTTTTACCGAAATCTCAACCGTTAAGTTTGTTTTACAGGAAAAAAAAATCGGTATGGGTTGCAACTTTTACCGAAGTTCGTTAGAGTTTGACAGATAAACGATAACATTTCACCGAAATTTGTTTATTTTCTATAGATTTTCGTTAAAAATCCATTACCGAACGCTCAGCGGTTGAGATTTCGGTAAAAATTACCGAACGCGATTAGCTGTGTACATCATGATTCTTAACTCTTCTAGTCTATTTGACCGAACTAAACAAAATTTAATCAAATAACCAATACCGTGAGAATTTGCCCAGATAAGCCACACAAAAAAAAATCCGCAAATTGAGCCTAAATACCTCTAGCATAGATACACATATTTTAAGTGTTTAATGTCTCAGGAAAATCCTTTTAGAGATTTCTAAACAAACTACTCAGCTAGGATTGAATATACACTATTTTGGTGCTTAATTTCCAGAAAGTAAGTCTGCCGATTGTTCTTACCAATCCAAATCTCTAAGAATAAAACAGGTAATAAAGTAACTCCAGGCGTAGCTAATGTTTTGTTCAAATACGCCATTAATAAACAATGAAATAATCATATAAATTTTTAAATTTTAGGTGATTGTCAAGTAAAAATTCTAGGGGGTGCCAAATTTATTCTAGGGGGTGCCAGGCACCCCTGGAACCCCCCCTAGCTACGCCAATGTGCGCAACCAATCCAACGAAGCAGGAAGAGGAGGAAGAAATCTACGTCGAATTCGAGAACCTGTTCAGGGAGGTGAGAGCAGTAGTGAGCAGACTGCTGGAACAAAAGAAGGATGCACAGACTTCTAACGCACTGCAACGGCAAGTTGCGGCCAGTGTTCCTCAACCGATCCGAGTGCAACAATCGATCCTTCCACACACACCCCTTCCGTCGTTTGACGGGAAGCCTGAGCATTGGTTCAGATTCAAATCAATGTTCACGGACATTATGAATAAGTGTGCCAACGAGGATGCTGCAACGAAACTGTATCATTTGGATAAGTGCCTTGTTGGAGAAGCGGCCGGTGTCATCAATCAACAATTCATCAATGAAAACAACTACGATGCAGCATGGAATTTCCTAGTCCAGCGGTATGAAGACAAGCGCAAGATTGTGGACATTCACGCGAATAAGTTGCTGCATTTGAAACCAATGACACAGGAGAGCGGAAGGCAACTGAGGGATTTGATCGAGGAGTGCAAACGGCACGTCGATTCGCTCAGATTGCTTCTCAGACATCGTGCTGGTGAATGTTCTCGCATCAAAGCTAGACTTCGAGACCAAGAAGCTGTGGGAAGCCAACAACGAACACGGTGTCATTCCTACCTACGACGACACAATCGAGTTTCTAGAAAAACACGCATTGGTGCTCGAACGAGTGGAAGCCTCTTCAAGTATTCAACAGAAGACTAAGTCGAAGGCCAATGTACCTGCTACGTCGCAGAAGGCGTCACAGTTGAAATCTTCTTCTTTCACTGTGACGGCGGCGGAAACAAAATGCGTGTTTTGCGATAAAGAACATTTCAACCACCAGTGCGACGAGTTTCTCAAGCTTTCACCTTGTGAAAGGAATGCAAGGGCCAAGAAATCTGGCGTTTGTTATAACTGTCTGAGAAAAGGGCACCTCACGGTCAAATGTACTTCGAAACATTCATGTCGAGAATGTAACAAGCGGCACCATACGGTTCTCCATCTGGATTCGCCAAAACCGAATGACAATGCCAGCAAGACCGACTCTGTGAAACCTGTCGATAGTGACAACAGTTCGTCATTGATGAGCAACGTGTTAACCCTCAGTTGCGCCACTGGTTCGAGTGGATATAAGGATGTGCTGCTTTCTACTGCGGTTGCAAATATTCTGGACGTGCACGGTAACGTGAGGCTGTGTCGTATTCTCCTGGACTCAGGGTCGCAACTTCATCTAATCACGGAAGCAATGACAACACTCCTTGGAATCCAGCGTGAAAAGTGTGCAACGAGTGTCGTTGGAATCAACGGGAAGGAAACCCACATCAAACACTAAGTAATGGTTATGTTACAATCCAGAACGACAAGCTACAGTGAGAACATCGAATGCCTGGTGGTGCCGATAATCACTGGCATACCACCAGCTCAAGAGCTCAACATTGCAGAGATAGCTATCCCGAACGACGTTCGTCTTGCTGATCCAGAATTCAACAGGCCTCAACGAATCGACCTTCTGATCGGAGCTGAACTTTTCTACAGTATCCTGAAAAGTAATCGCATCGATCTCGGGCCTGGACGACCGATTATACAGGAAACGTTTTTGGGATGGGTCGTCGCAGGGCCAACCCACAATCGTTTGTCAAATATACAACCACAACAATGCAACACTGTTTCTTCTGAAACCAATCATTTGGATGAGTTAGTTCAATGGTTTTGGATGGTCCAGGATGTTCCGATGGCATCGAGGCTTTCAGAGGAGGAGGCATTGTGCGAGCAGCATTACGTTCAAACAACGACAAGGGGCTCGTCCGGAAGGTACGTGGTCAGGCTCCCATTTCGTGACAACGTGGATAAGCTTGGTGAAACGAAGCAGCATGCATTACAGCGATTCCAGCAGCTAGAAAGGCGTTTGAATAGCAACGAGCAGTTGAAGCGTGAATATGATTGTTTCATCGAGGAATACATCCGTCTGAACCATTACCAAGAAGTTTTTGAACCAGAAGCAAGTAGCAAGCCCAACTGTTTCCTGCCTCATCACGCAGTACTAAAACCATCATCATCTTCAACCAAGCTACGAACAGTGTTTGATGCTTCAGCGAAATGGACTTCGGGCCTATCGCTAAACGATGTGTTGATGACTGGGCCGAGCGTACAGGATTCTCTTCTAGACATCACGACGCGATTCTGCGTACACCAGTACGTTTTTACTTGCGATGTGCCTAAAATGTACACGCAAGTCGAAATGGCAGCGGAAGACACAAAATTTCTACGGGTGTTTTATCGGAAGCAATCATCCGATCCGATTCGCACATTCGAGCTGACTACCGTTACATACGGCACGGCGTCGGCACCCTTTTCGGCAACACGCACCTTAGTGCAACTGGTACATGACGAGGGTGCACAGTTTCCCATAGCTGCGGAAATTGTACTGCACGATGTCTACATCGATGATGCATTGACTGGCGGAGATTCTATCGAGTTCATCAAGGAGGCAGCAGAACAGCTCGTGCATCTTCTAGAGCGAGGAGGCTTCCAGCTGCATAAATGGTGCTCCAATTCCACAGTTTTTGGAGACCATTCCGGAAGAACTGAAAGAGAAGCGAACGGCATTAGAATTCAGCGGAGCAAACGATGTGATTAAAACGTTGGGTTTATTATGGAATCCCTCAACGGATGAGCTGTGTTTCCGGATGAATCCTGTTCAAGACCAGGCTGTGATCACGAAGCGTCATATCCTTTCCGAGGTTTCGAAAACCTTTGACCCACTGGGACTATTTGCGCCATCGGTCGTGCTGTGCAAATTATTGATACGAGATCTGTGGAAGCTGTGGAGGTTGGTTGGGACGAAGAAGTGCCACCGGATCAGATGAACTCCTGGATGCGGTACATAGCCAGCTTGAAACAGGCTGAAGGAATGAAGATTAATCGATGTGTGCTGTCACCCAATCGGAATTGGTCTTGAACTTCATGCCTTTTTGGATGCATCATTCTCGGCGTACGGAACATGTGTATACATACGGTCTGTTCTTCCCGACGCCACTGCGGAGCTTCACCTTCTGACAAGCAAATCCAGAGTTGCCCCCAACCAAGCTATTCCACGATTGGAGCTATGCGGATTTGTTCTAATGGCTAGATTGGTTGGCGTTGTTATGGCGGCAATTAAACAACGATTCAACAAGGTGGTGTTATGGACGGATTCAACTTAATATCGTTATATGCTGGTTGAATAAGCCACCTCATCAGCTCAACACCTTAGTGTCAAATCGTGTTACGGAGATCAATAGAACCACTAAGGAATACGAACGTAAATACGTGGAGTCCAAATCAAACCCAGCCGATATGCTGTCGCGTGGTGTCTACCCTGCGGATTTGAAAATCAATGACGTTTGGTGGCACGGGCCTTATTTTCTACGAACGGCATCATTTGCAGATTTCAAAGAAGAAGAAGAAGTTGTCGACATTCCGGACGTGAAGAAAGTTACTTGTACAGCACAGGAATGTGAAGGCCCCTACGAACTTCCAGTTCTCACCAGGTTCAGTTCGTTTAGGCGTCTGCGACGAGTCATGGCTTATGTGGCTCGATTTATCAGAAAGGCAAGAAAGATTCGTACGGATAACAATCATCAACTGTACCCAACCGTGGATGAGTACAAGGTTCTACCATCAAAGCATCACGTGACGAAAATCATCATCGACGATTTGCACCAGATGTACTTGCACATTGGCCCAAGCGGATTGTTATCTCTTCTCCGTCAGAGGTTTTGGATACTTGATGGTCGGAATCGTGTTCAGCATCATTTGAGGAAATGCCTACGTTGTTTCAAGGCTAATCCAACGAAGTTACCACGTTACATGGGAGACCTTCCGGCATATCGAGTTACTCGGTCAGAAGTTTTCTCACGACTTGGTGTAGATTATGCAGGACCGTTTTCAATCAAAACTGGCAATCCACGTAAACCGGTTATTGTTAAAGGGTACATCGCACTATTCGTGTGTTTATCATCAAAGGCTATCCATATGGAAATGGCAGTTGATCTCTCTAGTCAAGCATTCATCAACGTTCTGAAACGGTTCGTGTCACGGAGACGAGTACCTACTCTAATACTGTCCGATAATGCAACAAATTTTATTCGGAACTATATCAGCTATACCAACTGTTCCAGACAGAATCTACAACGATGGCCATCAACGAGTATTGTTTGCCGTTGGAGATCAAATGGCAATTCATTCCGGCTCGTTCCCCTGAATTTGGAGGTGTATGGGAAGCTGGAGTTAAGTCGGCAAAACGTCACATCAAGCGAGTAGTTGGCGAGTCGAAATACACATATGACCAGTGGAGCACGCTCATCACCCAGATCGAGGCTATTTTAAATTCAAGGCCACTCGTACCGATGTCATCTGATCCCAGTAATCTCAAGGCTATCAGTCCAGCACATTTGATAGTCGGCAGAGAGCTGACTGCGATTCCAGAACCATCGTTGGAAAGCCTGAAATTGAGTACACTGTCTAAGTATCAAGAAATGCAGAAAATGAGGGACGCTTTTTGGATTCGGAGGTCCTCCGACTACCTACAAGAGCTCCAGCGCCGTCCGAGACATAATCGTCAGCATAAGGAGTTGAAGATTGGCGATATGGTGATATTGCGAGAGGACAACGTACCCCCCCTTCAGTGGAGATTGGGTAGGGTAGTGTAGACACACACTGCATCCGATGGAGTTACCAGAGTGGTATCCGTGCGGACGTCCGTGGGCATCTTCAAGAGAACAACAGCTAAGCTGTCACTGCTACCTAACGAGGATTGAGTTTCTGCTGAAACTGCAAGGCCGGGGAGAATGTTCAGACTAACGGTCGATTTGAAAACCAACGATTTGAATTGCTAAGTTGGTAACCCTATCTTTTTTTTTTGTTCGCATTGTTTTTACTGTGGGTAGTTTAGTTAGTGGACCGTCGCGAGAATAATAAAACACGTTTTTTTTCTAACCGTTTAATTACAGTCCATTTTATATGCGAAAAACAGACGGAAAATCCGAACAAATTTGCCTCGCGATTTTGAAGATGGCAATCTCGAGTTCTATCGCACTGAAGATGCTGAAAACCAATCAGCATATGCACTGCAAGTGAGCATACACAATGATAGGTTTTTGTTGCAAAATATTAAGTAGAACCTGAGATTACCATCTTAATAGCAACAGAGCAATGGCGGGTATTTCCTCGACCGTCCCGTTTGCCCTTAACATTCCATTTTTCTTTTCAGGGACCCTCAATCTTATATCATTGTTCGCATATTTGACATGTTTATTTCTGGATTTTAATCTTAAACATTATTTCTAGAAAAATACTAATTCACCAAAGATATGTATATTTATAGAGTAGGAGAGGGGAAGAATGTAGAAATAGAGCATTTGAAATTAAAAAAAAATAATAAAATAGGTTCAGGTAACGTATAAAAAAAGGAGCCCAACAATTTCCTAGAGTGTACACTGAAAAACAAGAGAACCCAAATTTGAGTATTTTTAAACTCACTTTTGAGTTCCTTTTTGCATCCTGTTTCATTCGCTCACTTCATTGTTGTCAGAGAGTGAATAGCAAAACAACCCAACTTTGAGAGTTCGATGCGGGAAGCCAAAATTGAGTAAGTGGCACAGTACCGAAAGTTGAGTAATTTTAACTGACGGTTGAGTAAAAAGAACCTTGACTTTAGGTACTTTGGCCGTATATGCCTAAATGTAAACTACCTACCTAAACATCGACTCTAGCAACTCAAAATTGGCTTCCCGCACGCAACCTCGAAGTTGGGTGGAATGAACTCACTTTTGGGTACCTTCGTTTTTCCGTGTAACCATTCTGTAAAAACTGTGCATACGAAATCCGGCTCCAGCGCATACGATTGATCTGAGACGATTGATGATGAGCGAACATTCGAAATCCAGCTCTCCAGTGAGCGCCGGTGGATGGCGAGAAAGAGACGACTGACATTTGGACGAAGGGAAGAAAGAGAAAGATGATAGGGTTGTTGATTGCCCAAGTAACAAAATTAATTTTATAATGCTTTTGAAGTATTCTTCAACACCTATTCTTTAAAACCATGCATAAACCAAATTGCTCTGCAACACGACATCAACTCAACCATAAACCCGCCATAAGATCAAAGAGGCACATCCTAAGATGCTCTTGGAGAGTTGTTTTTAAATTTCTCTTAAAACTTGTTGTACTTCCCAAGTTGTCCTCAAGGCGAATTGCTCTCTACTTGTAGAATTCTTCAAGTGTACGATAAAACGACAATAAATTTGTCAGTGTTGTTGCTGATGCAGCTTTTATGTCGACAGAAAAGTTTGGTGAATTGAATTGAAATTAAAAACACAATGAAAATGACACATTATAGTAATCGGAATTAATTTATTACACAAATTGGAAATATTTCCGAGGAGTAACAATAATGCCAAATGCCAAGCAAAATTCATCGTATATATGTTGCAAGATACTTCCAAAAATTGCAACGCGCTTCCATTATAACGCACTAATAAAATAGTTAAAAATATTATTCCTGGCCATGCGAACATTGCTCATGAGTTTTCTCAACATGGCTTCCATTGAAATCTAGGCCGGTGGTCGGTCTATCATCGATGGTTTTAATCAACATCACCATAAGATCGTCTTAAATTTCTTTCAGCTCACGCCAGAGCTAAAAGCATAACTCAAGAATACTAGGATTTATAACGTTCTCAATGCAGCCTGGTTGGGCTCCATCAAGAACGTCTTAAATTTATTTCATCTTATGCAAGGATAAGAAGTATTACTCAAGAGTACTCAGGTTTATAACGCTCTTGATGTAGGTTCATGCAAACTCCGCCGAGAACGTCATAAATCATGTACGCCAAATTGCAAACAAACAATAAATTATAGCACCGCGGTGGATTTTCTGAATCTCGTCCGATGAATTTAATTATCAGCCCGGTACCGTTGCCAACCAGGCAGACCTTTTCGATATCCGGCCTTGATGCGGTGCAGTGCCTCATTCCTCCGGTCAGCACTTCCAACAGGTAAGCAGTTGTTGATTTTGAAGATCGATGATTGGAACCCCGATTGCACGGGAATCGACATCCTGGATGACCAAACCCAACACATTTCGGATGCTGCAACCGGAGGAACTTGGCACTGCACCGCGTCGCGGTTGGGATTCCAGGTAGGTGTTCTTGATTGGCAGCAATAATGGAACGATGAGAATCAAAATCTGATGCTTGAGTTTTTTCTTGTATTTTTCATGTACCAAACTGTTCTCATGCGAGAACAGTTGCTCTTGATCAAGAACGGATGATTGAAGATAACTACAAGAACCTTATAAAACTGAAAATAAGTTCAACAGACCAACAGTTCTTGTTGTGTTTATGGTTTTATGAACTGAACCTCAAGTATTCTTGGAGGTGTTTTTAAAACCACATATTGACGAAGAATAGTTGTGCTCAGCTGAAACTAGGGATGTAGTACCGGTAGTACCGGTACCGAAAATACCGGTATTACCGACAATTTTTTGTTACCGAAATACCGGTACTGACTGATCCTTGGTACCGGTACTTTCGGTACCGGCAAATCTCTGAAACCCGGTCATTATTATAGCCAATATGCAATGGAAATATACGAAAACATTTAAATCCAACTACTGACAAACAATCATGTCATACCTATATGCAACCTTTCTGCAAATCCAGGATATCTTAGTAATGATTGGTTCAATGATCCTTGAATTTTGGGAATGAACTAACTAGCTTAGAATTAAACTTGTTAGATTAGGAGTTCTTGATATTCCTTCATTGTTTAGAATCCGTTGATAGCATCATCAAGGAAAAATCAGTTAAAACTTTTTCTGCCTTCACCTTGCAGCTAGATTTGAGTACATGTAAATTTGTTCCTATTTCATTTTAGACTGATCAAGATACTGCCTGTGAAACTGCGCAGAAGCTTAAGAATAGCTCTTAAAACAGTTTCATATAGCTCATTTCTTTCTATCTTTTTTGTCTATCTATATTTTTGTTCAATTTAGTATTTTCTGGTTAGCTTATATGGCATCCCTGAAAACCGGAATTCAACTGTAAAATGTACATTTCCATGGAGTGCAATAATAGCTTATTCTTCATTTAGGTGAAAAAAAATCCCAGTACATACTTTACCGGTACTACCGGTACTGTAAGTTCCAGTACCGAAATACCGGTACTCATCAAAAGTGGTCGGTACTGCGACCCCTAGCTGAAACTCCGATAAAATCAACTAGAATATGCAATGTTCCGATAAAACTGTCATAAAAACAAATAAAACCAAATAGAATTTGGATTGTTACTTGGGTGAGCTAATTGGAAAAGAAAATCAGTTTTGAGAAAGAAGTTGTGAAGTGATGTTGTGTCTGGTGGAGTGCTAAGTAATAAATAAAGGTTTGTGTGTTATCTTTTAATTGAATTTCGCAATGATTTCCGACAGTGTAGTGACGCTTGGAGAACTACGTGAGAATCTGTTCGAGCTGAAGAAGGGAAGAGGATTGCCGAAGAACGAAGCCAAGGAGGAGCTACTTGTGAAGAAAACGAAGAAGAAGGAAGCTACAATGCCACTGAAGATACCACAAGAAAGTGAGGAGTTCCAAGATTGTGAAGATGAAGATTTCGAATACTGGATGACCCAAGTAACCGTTAGGCAGTAAAAAATGGCACCAAGTCGGCTCTATATGCGTATAAAGAACTTGGTTAACAGAGCTATTAGGAACTACATATTTTAATAGGGCTGCTGAAAAATCACTTTTGGCGAAATATTCGGCTGATAAGCGGCTAATTCCAACCGTTCGTACCGAGTCTCTGGTGGTAGAATTGTCAAAAGTGGAATGAAGGAAAAATGTAAAAAAAGTTTTGTTTATCTCTTCTATTCTTCCCTCGCTTCTTTGACTTCCATTGATTTTTTTTGCTGCCTGACCCAGATTTCAACTGAAGTTCCTCGGGGTTTCTCTTCTCAAGCAGATGTCCGTCATGTTCCCGTCTACTCCACCTGTGCATCATAAATTCAGTATGCTCAAACACATATTTAAATCGATAACGTAAAGCAGCATCATTTTTTCTGTGAGCAGAAGTGTATCATCAGAAATTGAGATTCAACTAAGGTTCTAAAACAATGGACTAGGATGAATTTACAATGTTGGGGGGTCAAATGCAGGTGAGAAAAACCGAGAGAAAAACTCAGAAACTGAGATAAAATTGTAACAGAAACAAGTAGGAAAGGTCCGGAGGTTTGTGGCCTCACAATGCTGTTCCGTACCGTTTCAAAATAGAATGAAACTAAGCTAAGATTCAATTTTACGAAAAACTTACAGAAAGGGGATAACTACAACAATTCTAAACATTGTTTTGTTCACAGGGAAATATATCGAGTCTTCCATAATCCAATACCATTGCTGAGTTTTTTTTGTCGTTCATCGGTTCTTGTTTTGGTTGTTTGATTATCGATACAAACATCATGTACGACAAGCATTCAAACGGCATTGACAGCCCTCGTATTCGGCCTATAGGCACAAAGTTTACAGGCACTACAACATGGCCTTATTTACCTATATACGTCCTATTTTATGACTTTCGGTATATAGTGTTTAGAAGCATTTGAAAAACTAGCATAGAGCTTATTGGCAATTAAAAGCTGTTCGACGGCTATTTCAACGCTTACAACACTGCTTAGAGACTACCCGGGGAAGGTCATCGATTGTCGAAGGAACGGACTACCGAAAAACCAAGTTGAGATGGCGAAGATGCGCGTGAGCGAAGCGTCGGCCACCAGGATCGGGTCTTCGCAGTATGCATGATGCGTCAGCGAGTTCCGAAGGAAGTAAGGTAGGATCGAGGAGGAGTGTTGGTGGGGCGATATTTTACACTCGCCACCAATGGACGTCTGGGCTGACGTCGCCGTCAGCTATACGATCGAGCAGAGAGAACAAAGCAAGTACAGGCATTGTAATCATTTCACAACCAACCGTTTCCCAATAAAGTCGTTCATTGAAGTTTTTCCGCTTTTCTTTCTGCTGTCGCGCATTCCTAGTCGCTTGTCTCCCGTCATCGGACATTCCGCTGTGCACCTGTTTAGGCTGATTTGCCAACAATGTAGACTTTAAATAGTAAGAACAAAAATAAAGAGACACAGTTTAAGTTTATACGAGATAGTCAACGGAGTTATTCAAGTGATGGCCGCACCAGTCCGTTGTAGTCGTCTACCAGAGTAACATATAATCGATTGCCGCTGGTTGTGGCAACTTCCATTGAACCACCGGCTTCCGAGTGCACAAGATCTCCGACCGCTGACGATTTACTTTGGGACTGCTTCGGAAACGAACTCCGACTTATCTTCCCTTTCAAACAAACGCCGCAGACGCAATTCACACTGCACTTCTGAAGCTTCAGACCGAATTCCAATTCGTGTCGCACTATCTTCGCTACTGCTTCCGGGTCACGATGACCAAGCCTACGGTGCCACAAATGCTCACAGAATTCTGGATGGTTCACAGTCGACGCAAGTGCTCGCTCCGGGAACTGCTTCAGTTGGTATAACCCACCGCTCCTCTCGCCTACCAGGACTACTTCCTTGTAACGAAGGACTCGATAACCCGTTTTCTCGAATACCACACTGCACCCAAGATCACAAATTTTACGGGTTCATTCACAAATGCCATAACGCCAAAATTGGCCTATTTTTGCACCCACCCACCCCTTCGTAACACTGGTTGTATGGGAAGAATTTTTTTTGTTCGGGCTGTAAGACCATCAAGAACACCCACCCACCCCTTCCAGCGTAACGTTCTTCCGGACGCTTTCCCGTTTTCGACGCCACTTTTCCTGTTCCAGAACCACCGGACTCGATGCAGATTCTGTCGGCCAGACATATTTCTGCACTCTTGCTTCGATCCCCTTTGCTCAGCAGCTTCACGTCACTCGTCATATGCGACGTCGCTCCGGAATCCAGGTACCACTTCCCGGACTCGCACGGAGTCGCCGCGACCAAACACATTTCCATCACTCCACTAGACACTTTAGCAACCATGTTCGCTTTTCCCGTGTCTTTCACTTTGTCTTTGTCCAACTGCTCCTTCCTTTTCGGACAGTCACGTTAGAAATGTCAGGGCTGGTGAAAATGATGGCAAACAACACTTTTTTCTTCTTTTCGAATTTGTTTTTGCCACGCACCTTTTTCAGAGCCTTTTCACTGCTCTCCACACCACCCCTACAAACTTGTCGACGACGCCACTCTTCGCCCAATTTGCTCTTCACAAATTCGACAGTCACTTCGGCCTCCGGCTGGCTCTCAATCACGTTAATGAGGTTACCGTTCGACATCGGAAGGCTCGAGAGAATTAACGCCACAAACACTCTGTCCTTTAGTACTTCCCTCATCACTTCCATCTGATTGTGCAATGCCGTCATATCGTTCAGATGATCCAGCAAATTGCCCTCTTCCGATAACCGCATCGACCACAATTTTCGCAGCACGTGCAAAGTGGATGACAGTGACGACTCCACATGAATTTTCAACAAAGAGTCCCACATCTCCTTTGCAGTCGTGCATGATGTGCACGAGTTGCGTGTCCTCCATAGCCAGACCGATCATGGCCCGAGCTTTCCCGTCTTTCAGGATCCAGTCGGCCGTCGGCGTACCAGGTTTGTCTTCCACCACAACACTGTGCAGCTCCTCCTTCACCAAGAAAAGTTCCATCTTGAACTTCTACAGCGCGAAATTATTGTCATTCAATTTTTCGAACGATACCTTCACGTCCGCTATGTTGCTTCTCACACACGCGTCGTCTCTACCGAACCGAAAAATTTTCCACGAGATTCAACCACGATTCCACCGAATGATTGTTCTCACAGCTTTCACTACACTACCGGGACCTAACCTATTGGGCTGTTCTTTCTTCAACAGCGGAAACTTTGAGGTGCAGGAAAACTACTGTAGAGAAATTAACTTTAGTCCTGTTCAACGACGTAGGTTGAACTTGCTCGAAGTTGCTGCATCCTACTTTTACCCATTTGTCAACAAACGGGAAAGAGCGGGGTGGAGCAAGTTCGAGCAAGTTCAACCTACGTCTTTGAACAGGACTTTTATTAACAAAATACTAGAACTAATTCACACCGAGCGTGTTCTCTCATGAATGGCGATTTACTGAATGAAAGCACATTGTATGAATGGCGCGCAAGGGAATCGCGCCGC
This sequence comes from Aedes albopictus, assembly GCF_035046485.1. Taxonomy (NCBI): domain Eukaryota; kingdom Metazoa; phylum Arthropoda; class Insecta; order Diptera; family Culicidae; genus Aedes; species Aedes albopictus. Next base: position 277,025,339 of record NC_085137.1, on the reverse strand, counting down.
CGCAGCAGGCGGTGCTTTGTGCTGCCAGATGCGAAAGCTCACAGTCAGCGTTGTGCAGTTCCAGGATGGTTATGCCTGGTTTAGATGGTGCAAGTGACTTGATTCAAGTCAATGGAAACTGTCCAATTGAACGCGAATAGAACGTGTAAACACCACCGCTCAACTCACTTGATCAACTGACTTGACCTGAACGAAAGTTGAACATGTTGAACTTTTTCATTCAAGTCAAACGAAATCATCTCACTTGCCTCGTCTAAACCCGCGATCCATGTGAGTTGAATTCAAGTCATCTGTCAAATGAGATGAATTCAATCCAGTATGCTTACGCACCGCACGAATTGAACAATGTAAACACTTCGTTCAACTTAAATGCTTTCAAGAGCATTCAGGTGGACGTTCAAGTCGTTTGCTCAGTCTAAACACATCATTCAATTGGATTGAGCACATTTGAGAAGTTTGCAAGTGAAATGCTCGTTTCAGTTGATCAGTGTAAACCAGGCTTTAATGTAGAACGACCCTCGCTTTAACCATCACTTCATACGATAAACGCATTCCATCAAAACATAATCGATGAACTCAAAAGCCACTCAAGCCAACCCTCGTTCAATGCAGAGTCAACCACATTAAGCAGCAGCGATCATTTCTTCACGCTAAAACCACTCAGCACATAGAATGTGTAAGCCCTACTCATAAGTGCATAATTTCCAGACCACACAAAAATGTGTTACAGTTACACATTCTCAAAAACAGCTCGTATACTCGTCTGGATGCAAAATGTCGATTTTTTTTTGATTTCCAAGGGCACTAGTAAACCAAGCTAGATTGCTGTACAATTTTTTTTGCGAATTTAACGATTTTGCGGACACAGGAGCTGATTTTGTGAATGTGCAAGGGTTACACATTTTTGGTGTAGTCTGGAAATTATGCACTTTAGTGCTAAGCGGCGTTAGCGTGAATTGTTTTCGAACCACACGATGAAACACCGAAGCGATGATGATTAACCTGGGCTTGTTAGGGGAATATTATGCTTTTGGTCGAAATACGAAGTGACCGAACGTGCGAAAATTGATTTTTAACCTACTTAGAAATGTCGACACTCAATTTGGATTAGTGCATATTGTTGCTCTTAATTAGCTTAATGATGCGCAACAGAAAAAATAGATTCAAATTTACTTCGCAGCTGCAACTTCGCATGTGCTTCTAGCGACGACTTCGATTTGGTGGTGCGACGATAATATCTGTAAATAAAAAGAAAATCGCGTTAAGTACTGTTCCTTTGAATTCCACTAAGAATTTTCATCCTTTGACAGATACGTATTTCGACCTCAACTGTAAGGTCGTCTTCAGTGTCTTGTACTTGAGTCGAGTCAAGACACTGAAGACGACCTTACAGTTGAGGTCGAAATACGTATCTGTCAAAGGATGCAAATTCTTAGTGGAATTCAAAGGAACAGTACTAAAAGCGATTATCTTTTTATTCACCGAAGCGAGTTTTTGTTCTACGCCTTGCATTCTATTCATAGGGCCTGCTATGTTTGTGTTTGCTGCGCCATGCAATACTACTTAACAACCTGGGCCTTTCAGATGAGAGTCACCCAGCAGTGAGTGACATAGCTCTGCGTCGGAACGACTGTTAACGAGCGTTCGGCATCTCAGGAGATTTGCAGAGAAGAGCGTGGCGGCGGTAGCCACCGCATCAATGCGTTCGTCTCGAATGTGTTCGTTAGCAACATAGAGACGGTCAGCTGTAGCGTTGATGAAGGAAGAAAGGCAATGTTGATATTGCGGCTTTTTTGTGTTATGATGGTGATAATGCACAAGACTGCTCACAGTTGTCAGCACAGCCGTAACGGTTAGAGCATCTCGATCGTAGCTCCATCCAATATCTCTCTCTCTCTTCTTGGCGTAACGTCCTCATTGGGACAAAGCCTGCTTCTCAGCTTAATGTTCTATGAGAACTTCTACAGTTATTAACTGAGATCTTCCTCTGCCAATGACCATTTTGCATGCGTATATCGTGTGGCAGGCACGAAGATACTCTATGCCCAAGGAAGTCAAGGAAATTTCCTTTACGAAAAGATCCTGGACCGACCGGGAATCGAACTCGTCACCCTCAGCATGGTCATGCTGAATACCCGTGCGTTTACCGCCTCGGCTATATGGGCCCTTCCATCCAATTTCTATAGTGTCTATAGTGCGCAGTCCCGGATGGTACGGCATGATAACAAACATAATGTGAAGGATTTGATAGAGAACCGACCAAAAAAAAAATTCATTAACCCAGCTCCGAAATAGAACTTCCTAAACATTGCTTATTACTTCTCGGTACAGTTGTTACCTTTATGAAAGTGGCACACCGCTTGGATGTATAAATATGAGCAAAAATTCGAAAAATCTTAACATAGGTGAAAGTAGTGGTGCGATCAACCCCTTCGCAAGAAGCGGGTTGATGAGGTCTCCGACAAGGAGAAGTGAGGAGTCAGGTGCTGGAAGCTGCTTACGTAGCTCAAGCGTGGGAGCTCCTGTCCACTCCACAGCAAGCCAGCCGGCAGAGGTCATGGACGGAGCGTGGTTGCTGAGGGCCATCAGCCAAGAGGTAGGAAAAGGACGCATTAGAGGTTGCTGAGCACCAGCTTGGCAAAATCATCGACTTTGCGACAACTAAGTCGAATATAAGCAAGGACCTGAAAACGACCTTGCTTAGACTTAGAGTGTCTGTCGATGAGGCCAAGCAGGAGCACGCGGTCGCGTTGCTGGCTGCTGCAGCGGCGGAATCCGCAAAGGAGAATGTGTCGAAGTTTACACAAACGGAGGCCTTCTCCTTCGCAGGTAGTCCGAGGAGTGTGGCACAAGTGACAAACGTGACAAGCATTCGCAGAAGCGGGCGAGGCAGCCGTCAGGTGAGGAGCTGTCTGGCGGCGCCCGCAAGGCCAGGCGTATAATAACCCCGAAAGCCGGTGGTAACGCCGGAAAATCGGACCCCAGCCAGGGTTCCCGGAAAGCTGGGAAGGGTGGGCCTGAAAAGGCAGGCCCGTCCCGGAATGATGGGAACAAGGGGTTGCGACCAATGGTGGGCCCTCAGCAGCCACAGAGCAGGACGATCCAAGGAGAGGACCCTCCTTGGACAAAGGTAGAGCGGAAGAGGAAGAAGAAGGTGAATCAACAGGTAGAAGTGCAGGACGCCAAGCCAAGGCGTAGGAGGGCAAGTGCCAGGCGCGAGAAAGGCGACGCTATCGTCATCAAGACGGAACAGTCCAAGTACTCGGACGTCTTGAAGACGATGCGAAGTGACGCCAAGCTTGAGGGTCTTGGAGCCGACGTACGCAGTATTAGACGTACTTGTACGGGCGAGATGATCCTGGAGCTGAAGCGCCAGAAGGAACACAAGGGCGCCACCTACAATAGGCTGGCAGAAGAGGTCCTTGGTGACATTCTACGAGCCACCTGAGGTTTGCTTCAGGTGTCTGGAACCAGGACACAAGTCGTGGGACTGCAAAGGCCCCGACAGGCGCAAACTGTGTAGGCGATGCGGCGCTGAAGGTCATAAGGCCCAAAGTTGCACGAGTTCGCCCATCTGCATGATCTGTACCGGGAAAACCTCGAAAAACAGACATCCGATGGGTGGTCCAGGGTGCCCGGCCTTTAAGAAAGCCGCAGTGAACAACAAATCACAGTGCAGGTAACGCAGCTGAACCTGAACCACTGCACAATGGTCCGAATCCACGTTTTAGCAGGAAAAAAAATCCGTATCTCTGTTTTCGTTAATTTTAGGCGTTTGGTGTCTTCAGAGAAGTTGTTTGCATTTGTTTGCTGCATCTTTTCCAAAAAAAATTGATTAGGGTGGTCCTCGTCCTAACTCAAATCTGGAAAAGAATTTTTTAATTTTAAGTCATACGCGATCGAGTTCTTCAGAAAAGTTGTAGGCAATGCTATTTCGAGCAACTTTGCTGAATACGCCGTTTATCTAGCTCTTAATTTGAACGATTGTGCGATATTTGCCAGAAAACCATTCGCCAGAATGCCATTGGCCAGAAAGACTTTTGCCAGAAAATACCATTTCCCAGAAAACCGTTTGCCAGAAAGAACCATTTCCCAGAAAACCATTCGCCAGAAAGTACCATTTCCCAGAAATTTTCCGAAGTTCTCAATCCAGAAGCGTTCCCAATCTAATGATGATAGTTTAAAGCATTATTTAAAAAAAAAATAAATCGTGTTTTTTTTATTTGTTTGGGATCGATTAGCCAACGATAACTATTGTAAAAATGTAAAATTCTATTTTTGTTCAGATTTTTATGCGAAAGTTAAATAAATTATTGGAATTGATGTAGGAGCAAACAAGAAATGATTTTAAAATAACTTTTAAAGAAAAGCCTATAGTTTGAAGAAGGCAAATCACTCTGAAACAAAAAAAAATATGTGAACTCTCTTTTATCTTTTATGTTATTTAATTTTTTTATTCCGCACAACAGCTTATTTTCAATTAGAATATTTCCACAAATTTGTCTTGTGAACAAGTTGTTCATGATGTGGGTCAAGTAGATAAAATATTATTTTGAAGGAATTTGATCAATACTCATCAAAGATTTTCCTTTCTTCAACACATAGGATGTTCTTTCCAGCTTTTACTGATATGGAATTTTTAGCTTTACTTATATTTTTCAAAGATTCCCTTCTTTAATTGAAAGCAATTTTTCAAGCTTATTTTTGACAATAACAATAACATGATCACTTTAAAAAATATTTTTTGTGCCAAACAGCAAAATTACCCGGAATTGTTGATCACACACCTAAGTCAATCAAATACCATAAACAAAAACCTTTTGGAAGCAATGAGTAAAATACACAGAAATAATAACTTAAGTGACAGTTTTACCTATACCATTAGCCAGACTGTCGCTGCCCGAAAGGCAGTACCCCCAATATCACAAGCTTGAATGTACCATTTGTACGAATATCACTTGATCAGATGCTATAAAAAGCTCGTTCTTGAGGAAATTAATGCTAATAATTCCAGCAGAATTTTTTCCTTCTTTAAATCATCTGCTGTTCTTTCTAGATGAACTTCTTAGTTTATTTGCGTCATTTTTAACCAATAGGATAAATCGCCAATTTTTGCACGACTAAAAATTCCCCCATAAGAAAAGCATGGAGTGTGCAACAATAGGCGAGTTTTTAGCCGTGCAACAATTGGCAAGTTACCTTATATTCCCTTATCACGGTGATTGTAACATGTGAGCTTAACATATTTGAGCTTATGGTATTATGGCTAATGGCGCTCCGGCTACTGTTATAGAATCTTAATATCAATGGTGTTAGGGCATTCGGCTGAAGGCCGTTGCGTCGAATGTCATATGGTCGAAGTTCGTTAGGCCAAAAAGTTATTTTGCGAATGTCCATATTTTTTTTCGTTTTCTCCTTTTATGCTGTTAAAATAATTGTTGAAGTTGGAGGTACAGTATTTTACCCATGAATCTTTCCTTCTTTTAAATATAGGAACAATAAATTTATGCCAAAAACTAGTCTTACAATGAAACTAGAAAGAACAGCCTGTGGTTAGAAGAAGGAAAAATCACTGTTTGAACTAGAGAGAATAGTTTCGTTGTAGAAAAATAGATTTTTGTATCGAAACCGTTAATTTTCAACTTGTGAATTTTGCCTTCTTTTGAACATAGGCTGTTCTTCTTAGTTAGTAAGACTAGATTTCGACATTAATTGTTGATTGTAGTAAAACAATAATGCAATATTGTAGCAGTATCAGCTAATTATTGGAAAACCGAACAAATTTAAGAGACCGTTCCGATTCCTGCTCCATAACCACTGAATTGCGATTCGTGATCATCATTCAACCCATTGACCATTTGGCGTAATGGACTTCGGTCAGCAGTATTTTCACCATACCAGATGTTTGTGGACCTATGCACTTATAGCCTAGTCTCGCGCTTAGTATCATACAGGCGTATCTGTGATGATCGATTTCTCTGCATCGATTTTCTTTATCGAAACAAACCAAGAGATTATCTAAGCAGTGAACATATTGAATTATTATAATTGAATTTTATTGGCTTTTCTCGGTGAACTTAATACTACTCAAAGAAGGAGGGAGTAACGAAAGTAATGAAAGAAACGGTGGATAGAATCGCAAGTGTGCGACGAGAGAAATTGAATAGAAGTTGAAAATTAACAGACAACTTCTATTCAATTTCTCTCGTCGCACACTTGCGATTCTATCCACCGTTTCTTTCATTACTTTCGTTACTCCCTCCTTCTTTGAGTAGTATTAAGTTCACCGAGAAAAGCCAATAAAATTCAATTATGATAAAGTCATGCGGTGATTAAACCTAGAAAGTAAAATATTGAATTATTGTTAAAGATTGAAACTGACGACATTTTTTATGTTAATGGACTGAAATATGTCCACCAAATTCTCACAATAACATATTTAGTTTCAATTTTCTTAGAAAATGAAGAAAATTTCTAAATATTTGCCCGAAAGTACCGTTTGCCAGAATGTACCAGTTCCCAGAATTTAATATTAAATAATAAATTCTGGGGATTGGTACATTCTGGCAAATGGTACTTTCGGGCAAATGGTATTCTGGCAAATGGTACATTCTGGCTAATGGTTTTCTGGCGTTTGTCATTCTGGCGAATGGTTTTCTGGCGAAAGGTTTTCTGGCAAATATCGCACAATCAATTTGAACATAGTAGGTCAATTTTAAGTTTTGACTTAGGGTGAGCCCCCCAAAAACGGGTTTTTCGCAATAACTTTTTTATTTGATTTTTTTCGAAGATGTGAGCTTCGGAGCATTTGAAGAGCAAGTAATGACGCATATTTGTTCTGAACATTGCATGTTGCTAGGTCTTGTCATTCAAATGTTATGAGCAATTTTGACTTAAAAACAACGATGTCTTCAGATGCTTATATCTCATGGAGCTGGTAAAATAAAAAAGTTCTTTAAACGGCATTTGGAAGGTCACATATAAAGCCAAATGTGGAGCAAATATTACAAGAACGTAATTTTTTAAATTGGAATAAATCGACTCCAAAAATCCCCTTAAAAAATCGAAAAACTACTTATAACTCATACAATTTTAAAGATAGAGTCAAACTGTCTTCGGAAAAAATGTGTGTTTTCACCATACCTAAAAGTTTCCCATACACGAGAATATAAGCGTTCTGATTTCCTAGAAAAACATAGCATGTACCCCTAAGAATCAAATTATCAATTTCAAGCTTTTGTTTCACGTTTTGCAAAAAAGTCGTGTTTGGATAACTTGTAGGCATGGTAAACACCTACATTTTTTCCGAAGACAGTTTGACTCTATCTTTGAATTTGTATGGGTTATAAGTAGTTTTTTCAATTTTTAAGGGGATTTTTGGAGTCGATTTATTCCAATTAAAAAAATAACGTTCTTGTAATATTTGCTCCAAATTTGGATTTATATGTGACCTTCCAAATGCCGCTTAAAGAACTTTTTTTATTTTACCAGCTCCTACATATGAGCCTTTGAAGGCATCGATGATGTTAAGTCAAAATTGCCCATAACATTTGAATGGCAAGACCTAGCGACGTGCAATGTTCAGGACAAATATGCGTCATTACTTGCTCTTCAAATTCCCCGAAGCTCACATCTTCGAAAAAAATCAAATAAAAATGTTATTGCGAAAAAACCGTTTTTGGGTGGCTCACCCTAAGTCAAAACTTAAAATTGACCTACTATGTTCAAATTAAGAGCTAGATAAACGGTGTATTCGGCAAAGTTGCTAAAAATAGCATTGCCTACAATTTTGCTGAAGAACTCGATCGCGTATGACTTGAAATTAAAAAGTTCTATTCTAGATTTGAGTTAAGACGCGGACCACCCTAATCAAACATTTTTGGAAAAGATGCAGCAAACAAATTCAAACAACTTCTCTGAAGACACCAAATGCCTAAAATTAACAAAAACAGAGATACGGATTTTTTTTTCGTGCTAAAACGTGGATTCGGACCATTGTGCACTGTGATGCGGCTCAGCAACTGCTTTGTCAGGCGGTTTCTGAGTGGGAGACGGATATCGCCATCATTTCGGACCCATACCGAGTACCCGCCGGCAACGGCAACTGGGCCTCGGATGGGACCAGGAAAATGGCGGCGATATGGAAGACGGGTAAATACCCCGTGCAGGAGTTGGTGTCTACTACCTACGAGGGCTTCGTGGTCGCCAAAGTAAACGGGGTCTTCTTCTGTAGCGGTCTCCGCGGTGGCCGATCGAGTGGTTCACGCAAATGCTGGACCGCTTAACGACCGTGCTAACAGGGCGAAGGCCGGTGGTAATAGCGGGTGACTTTAATGCCTGGGCTGTGGAATGGGGAAGCCGTTTCACGAACCAGCGGGGTCAGATCCTGCTAGAAACACTGGCCATCTTAGATGTCGACTTGGCTAACGTCGGTACCAAGAGTACCTATAGTCGAAACGGAGCGGAGTCAATTATTGACGTGACCTTTTGTAGTCCTGGCCTAACAAGTAGTCCGAACTGGAGAGTAGATGATGGCTACACTCACAGCGACCACCTGGTGGTTCGCTACAGTATCGACTACAACAACAGCAGACAGCGGATAAAAGAAGAGGCGTCTAGGCCAAGGCCAAGCCCTCGTAGGTGGAAGACATCATACTTCGACGAAGAGGTATTTAGGGAAGCGTTCCGCCGTGAGCGAAACTTAATCGGTTTAGACGGCGACGAGCTGGTAGCGATGCTCTCACGTGCGTGTGATGCGACCATGCCTAGGCGAGTCCACCCTAGAAATGGGAGGCCACCGGCTTACTGGTGGACCGACGCGATTGCGGACCTGTGCCGCGCGTGCCTACGGGCTAGGCGGCGGATGCAGCGAGCACGATCAGAGGAAGAGCGAAACGAACGGCGGGTGGTGTTCGCCGCTGCAAAAGCCGCGCTTAAGACCGAGATAAGAGCAAGCAAAAAGGCCTGCTTTGAGGGTCTCTGTCAGAGTGCCAATACGAACCCGTGGGGTGACGCCTACAGGATCGTTATGGCCAAGTCGAGAGGTGTGATGGCTCCTACAGAGCAATCTCCAGAGATGTTGGAGGGGATCATTGGAGGACTTTTTCCGCGTCATGATCCTAGTCCTTGGCCTCCTTTCGCAGGACAGCCGGGGACTGGGGCTGGCGATGAGGAAAGGGTCACCGATGTGGAACTTGCGGGGATAGCTAAATCCCTTAGCGTAGGTAAGGCCCCAGGTCCAGACGGAGTTCCGAACCTGGCCTTAAAAGTAGCTATTGCAGAGGCTCCCGAGATGTTCAGGTCTGCTATGCAGAAATGCCTGGACGAGGGAGTTTTCCCAGAAGCTTGGAAGAGGCAGAGCCTGGTACTTGTAACCACGGAGACTTACAGGGCTGCTCCGCAGCCACAGTGGCTCCAAGGGGGTAGACACGTATTTTTTTGCGATTAATATATCTTAGTATATTAATATTTTTGTAGAAATCGTAGTAACCTTTCATCACCATTACAATCAACAACAAACTTTGACAAATGGAGAAACATCAGTGGATCTGTCCTGTCGTTAATTCCATCGAAATAAAAAGAGTAATGGAAATCCATTTCTTAGTCATCATTATCAAGTACATAATAACCATTTTTACTTTTATAGTGCTTTATTACTTGGTTGGGTCCCTTCGGAAAAGAACACAAGGAACGCTAAGAATGAAAGAATGAGGCAACTCTACGGCCACGGGCAACACCCAATTCGATCACTAGTCAAACCAGGATCATGATCCCAGTATCGACCGATATATGCAGTTGCAATATAAAATCCCCTCTCGAAAAAATAATAAATTAAACGGCGATCAAAAATACCCCTAAACTAATCTTTGTGAACAAGTATTTTTACTGAGGTTCCTTTTTTCCGTTGATGAGTTCAATTGGTGCAATATATTATTATCATATGTTTCATTTGCTATTCTACTGAAAACAATGTCACCAGCGTCGCCAGTGCCAGTAGCAAGAAACTAAACAGACCAGAAAGTATTCGGTTTATCCTTGGGTTTATCTTATATGTTCCTAACATAGGTTCTATCGTAATGGAAACACCAAACGGCACCAAATGATCGATGATTGTGCGCGCCAAAAGACATCACCGCGCTGCCGTCGTCGTCGTTGGTACTGCGGTGGGTGGTAAACACCGCCAACCACAGTTTAGTGCGGTCGAAACAAATCGTTAAAAATTTCTACTTTCGAGTGAACTAATGCTTAGTAATCGTGATTACTTGGAAAGAGGCTTGTATTTGAAGTAGTGTGAATACATTTTTATGCCGAATATCTCGCGTGAAATTGATTATTTTATAAAATAAGATAAGTGTCGATTTTCTACAAATATGTATTGGTGCAATGTTGTGTAAAGTTGATTTCGGTCAATGATTTTGAAGAAGCCATTTTGCGATGACGATTGTGCGATATTTGCCAGAAAACCATACGCCAGAATGACAAACGCCAGAAAACCATTTGCCAGAAAGTACCATTTGCCAGAATACTATTTGCCCGAAAGTACCATTTGCCAGAATGTACCAATCCCCAGAATTTAATATTAAATATTAAGTTCTGGGGATTGGTACATTCTGGCAAATGGTACTTTCGGGCAAATAGAAATTTTCTCCGTTTTCTAAGAATTAATTGAAACTAAAGATGTGATTGTGAGAATTTGGTGGATATAATTCAGTCCATTTACATAAAAAAAATGTCATAAGTTTCAATCGTTTACAATAATTCAATATTTTCACTGCTAGGATGATCTCTTGGTTTGTTCCGAGAAAGGAAGACTAGGGCTAGAACAACGAAAACAACAAGAAATGATTCACCGGTAGTTCTTGAGCAAAGAGAAAATCGATGAAGAGAAATCGATCATAGCAGATACGCCTGTATGATACTAAGCGCGAGACTTCGATGTAACTAGGCTATAAGTGCATATGTCCACAAATATCTGGTATGGTCAAAATACTGCTGACCGAAGTCCATTAGGCCGAATGTTCAATAAGTAGAATGGTGATCACGAATCGCAATTCAGTGATTATGGAACAGGAATTGGAACGGTTTCTTAAATTTGTTCGGTTTTCCAATAATTAGCTGATGCTTATACAATATTAATATTGCCTTATTGTTTTACTGCAATCAACAATTTATGCCAAAAACTAGTCTTACGATGAAACTAGAAAGAACAGCATATGTTCAAAAGAAGGCAAAATTCACTAGTTGAACATCAACGGTTTCGGTGCAAAAAACTATTTTTCTACAATGAAACTATTCTCTCTAGTTCAAATAGTGAATTTTTCCTTCTTCTGAACACAGGCTGTTCTTTCTAGTTTCATCTAGTCTAGTTTTCGGCATAAATTGTTGATTATGTTAGAATCGTAAAGCAATATTGATATTGCGGAACAAATAGTTAAATTATTGGAAAAAAATAACAGATCTTAAATCCGCATATTGTTTCTATATTTAAAAGAAGGAAAGATTCATGGGTAAAATTCAGTAGCTCTAACTTCAACAATTGTTTTGACAGCATAAAAGAAGAAAACGAAAAAAAATATGGCGATTCGGCAAAATAACTTTTTGACTCAATGACATTCGACCCAATGGCCTTCAGCCGAATGCCTCACATGTTACAATCACCGTGATAAGGGAATATATTGGTTAGAAATGGCGCACATAAACTAAGAAGTTCATCTAGAAAGAACAGCAGATGATTAAAAGAAGGAATAAACTGCTGGAAATATTAGAATCAATTTCCTCAAGAACAAGCTTTTTAGGCCATATATTCGGCCTAATGGTACATTCAAGCTTGTGATATTGGGGGTACTGGCTTTCGGGCAGTGACAGTCAGGCTAATGGTATAGGTAAAACCGTCACTAAGTTATTATTTCTGTGGATTGTGCGATATTTGCCAGAAAACCATTCGCCAGAATGCCATTGGCCAGAAAGACATTTGCCAGAAAATACCATTTCCCAGAAAACCGTTTGCCAGAAAGAACCATTTCCCAGAAAACCATTGCCCAGAATGTACCATTCCCCAGAAAGTACCATTTCCCAGAAATTTTCCATAGTTCTCAATCCAGAAGTGTTCCCAATATCATGATAATTTCAAAAAAACCTTATTGAAAAATAAATCGTGTTTTTTATTAGTTTGGGATCGATTAGCCCACAATAACGATTGCAAAAATGTAAAATTAAGTTTTTGTTCAGATTTGTATGCCAAAGTTAAATAAATTATCGGAACTGATGTAAGAGCAAACAAGAAATGATTTTAGAGTAACTTTTAAAGAAAAGCCTATAATTTGAAGAAGGGCAAATCACTCTGAAACAAAAAAAATGATGTGAAATCAAACCTTTCAAACTTCACAATACATTAAATCTTTTATGTTATTCAAATATTTTATTGCGCACAACAGCTTATTTTTTCAATTAGAACATTTCCACAAATTTGTCTTGTGGAGAAGTTGATCATGATGTGGATCCAATCGATCAAATATTATTTTGACGGAATTTGATCAATACTCATCAAAGATTTTCCTTTTTTCAACACATAGGATGTTCTTCCTAGCTTTTACTGATATGGAATTTTTGGCTTTACTTATATTTTTCAAAGATTCCCTGCTTTCAATTGAAAGTAATTTTTTAAGCTTATTTTTAACAATAACAATAACATGATCTCTTTAAATAATAATGTTTGTGCCAAACAGAAAAATTACCCGGAATTGTTGACCACACACTAAAGTCAATCGAATACCATAAACAAAAACCTTTTGGAAGCAACGAGTAAAATACACAGAAATAATAACTCAAGTGACGGTTTCACCTATACCATTTGCCTGACTGTCACTGCCCGAAAGCCATTACCATTGGGCTGAATATCACTTGATCAAATGCTATAAAAAGCTTGTTCTTGAGAAAATTAATTCTAATAATTCCAGCAGAGTTTTTTCCTTCTTTTAATCATCTGCTGTTCTTTGTGGATGAACTTCTTAGTTTATTTGCGCCATTTTTTAACCAATATATTCCCTTATCACGGTAATTGTAATATGTGAGCTTAACATATTTGGGCTTTCGTATTATGGCTAATGGCGCTCCGGCTACTGTTATAGAATCTTAATATCAATGGTGTTAGGCTGTTGGTGTTGGTGATTCGACTGAAGGCCGTTGGGTCGAATGTCATTTGGTCAAAAAGTTATTTTGCCGAATGGCCATATTTTTTTTTCGTTTTCTCCTTATATGCTGTTAAAATAATTGTTGAAGTTGGAGCTACTGTATTTTAACCATGAATCTTTCCTTCTTTTAAATATAGGAACAATAAACGAGTCTAAGGTCTGTTATATTTTTTTATTATTAGATATAATATTGCTTTAGGGTTCTAACATAATCAACAATTTATGCCAAAAACTAGTCTTACAATGAAACTAGAAAGAACAGCCTGTGTTTAGAAGAAGGAAAAATTCACTATTTGAACTTGCCAAGTAACCACGGTGCTGAAGCCTTATTGCATGCTGATATACGGTGTATCTAGAACAATTCTTACTTTACATGAACATTTAAGGTTGATTTAAAGTGGAAATGGCAATTATGCGACTGAACAAAGATTATACCAATATAATCTTAATTTGATTTTATAATTGACCATTTCCACTTTAAATCAACCTTAAAGTTGCATGTAAAGTAATGATTGCTCTAAATACATCGTATATCTGCACGCAAAAAGGCTTCAGCACCATGCTTAAGGTACACGGGGGCAAGTTGAAACACGAAGTTCTAAAATAGATTTCAATACAATTTGGAAATTTAGCCTTCGCTAAAAGATGGTTTGAATCAAAAACTATGGTTTTTGCATCGAAACCGTTGATGTTCAACTAGTGAATTTTGCCTTCTTTTGAACATAGGCTGTTCTTCTTAGTTAGTAAGACTAGATTTTGACATTAATTGTTGATTGTAGTAAAACAATACGGAAATATTAATATTGTAGAAGTATCAGCTAATTATTGGAAAACCGAACAAATTTAAGAAACCGTTCCGATTCCTGTTCCATAATCACTGAATAGCGATTCATGATCACCATTCTATCCATTGACCAATCGGCCTAATGTACTTCGGTCAGCAGTATTTTCACCATACCAGATGTTTGTGGACCTATGCACTTATAGCCTAGTTACATAGAAGTCTCGCTCTTAGTATCATACAGGCGTACCTGTAATGATCGATTTCTCTTCATCGATTTTCTCTTTGCTTAATAACTACCGGTGAATCATTTCCAGTTGTTTCCGTTGTTCTAGCCATAGACGTTCTTTATCGAAACAAACCAAGAGATCATCCTAGCAGTGAACATATCAAATTATTGTAAAAGATTTAAACTGACGTAATTTTTTATATTAATTAACATCCATTAATGGACTGAAATTAATTCCTAGGAAATGAAGAAAATTTCTATTTGCCCGAAAGTACCATTTGCCAGAATGTACCAATCCCCAGAATTAAATATTTAATATTAAATTCTGGGGATTGGTACATTCTGGCAAATGGTACATTCGGGCAAATAGTATTCTGGCAAATGGTACATTCTGGCAAATGGTTTTCTGGCGTTTGTCATTCTGGCGAATGGTTTTCTGGCGAACGGTTTTCTGGCAAATATCGCACAATCATTTCTGTGTATTTTACTTGTTGCTTCTATAAGGTTTTTGTGTATGGTATTCGATTGACTTCAGTATGTGATCAACAATTCCGGGTAATTTTGCTGTTTGGCACCAAAATTATTATTTAAAAAGATCATGTTATTTTTATTGTCAAAAATAAGCTTTAAAATAACTTTCAATTGAAAGAAGGGAATCTTTGAAAAATGTTAGTTAAGCCAAAAATTTCATATCAGTAAAAGCTGGAAAGAACATCCTACGTGTTGAAGAAAGAAAAATCCTTCTATTGATCAAATTCCATCAAAATAATATTTGATCAATTGGATCCACATCCTGATCAACTTGTCCACAAAACAAATTTGTGAAATTGTTCTAGCAGTTGTTCGCAATAACATATTAAATAACGTAAGAGATTTAATGTATTGTAAAGTTTGAAAGGTTTGAGTTCACATCAATTTATTGTTTCAGAGTGATTTGCCCTTCTTCAAACTATAGGCTTTTCTTTAAAAGTTACTCTAAAATTATTTAATGTTTGCTCTTACATCAGTTCCAATAATTTATTTAACTTTCGCATATAAATCTGAACAAAATTAAAATTTTACATTTTTACAATCGTTATTGTGGGCTAATCGGTCCAAAACAAATAAAAAACACGATTTATTTTTTCAATAAGAATGCTTTAAATTATCATTAGATTGCGACCACTTCTGGATTGAGAACTTCGGAAAATTTCTGGGAAATGGTACTTTCTGGAGAATGGTACATTCTGGCAAATGGTTTTCTGGGAAATGGTTCTTTCTGGCAAACGGTTTTCTGGGAAATGTTATTTTCTGGCAAATGTCATTCTGGTCAGTGGCATTCTGGCGAATGGTTTTCTGGCAAATATCGCACAATCTGCGATGACACGCTAAGGGGCCTTAATAGCGCCAGTTGGGCTGCTATTGCCGATGCGCTCTTGCGTCTGGGGATACCGGAGTACTTGTACAAGATTCTCGGAAGCTACTTCCAGAATTGCGTACTAGTTTACGACACGGAGGTGGGTCGGAAGTGCTTTCACATAACCTCAGGAGTCCCGCAAGGTTCCATCCTGGGTCCGGTGTTATGGAATGCCATGTACGACGAGGTGTTGAGTTAGAGTACCCAGTGGGAGTGGTGATTGTCGGATTTGCCGACGACGTTACGCTCGAAGTCTACGGTGAAACGATCGAGGAGGTAAAGTTGACTACCAATCACTCGATCAAGGTTGTGGAGGCGTGGATGCGGTCCAGGAAACTGGAGCTGGCTCACCACAAGACAGAGGTGACGGTTGTTGACAACATGCAGTCGGCGCAGCAGACGGAGATCAGTGTAGGAGAGTGCACTATCCTGTCAAAGCGCTCTGTCAAGCACTTGGGCGTGATGATCGACGACAAGCTTACCTTCGGTAGCCACGTCGATTATGCCTGTAAAAGAGCCTCCACAGCTACTGCGGCACTGTCCCGGATGATGTCCAATAGCTCAGCGGTGTACGCCAGTAAGCGCAAGCTTCTGGCTAGTGTTGCTACGTCCATACTTAGGTATGGTGGCCCGGCGTGGGGTACCGCGCTAAGTACTGAATGCTACCGACGGAAGCTGGAAAATTCTTACAGGATTATGAGTCTGAGGGTTGCAAGTGCGTACCGTACCGTGTCACACGACGCTCTCTGTGTCATAACTGGTATGGTGCCTATCAGCATTCTTATCAGTGAGGACATGGAGTGCTTCGAAATGCGCGGCACAAGAGGCATACGCAAGACTGTCAGGATGGCCTCTATGGTCAAATGGCAGCGCGCGTGGGACAGTTCCACCAAAGGAAGGTGGACCCATAGGTTGATACCGAGGGTAGATAGTTGGATTAATAGGCGCCATGGGGAAGTTACATTCCACCTGACACAGGTCCTTACAGGTCATGGTTGCTTCCGACAGTATCTACACCGTTTCGGGCGTGCGGATTCTCCCGAATGCCCAGTGTGCAATGGTTTAGAGGAAACGGCGGAACACGTTTTGTTCGTGTGCCCGCGTTTTCGCACAATGCGTGACCGCATGCTTGCCACATGCGGGGAGGACACAACTCCGGACAACTTGGTCCAGAGAATGTGTAGGGATGAGATTAGCTGGAATGCCGTTTCAACGGCTATCACCCATATCGTCTGGGAGCTACAGAGGAGGTGGCGCGTGGACTCGGAGAATGGCTAGTCCAGATGCAGTACAAGAGGTGGTCCAGGGGTTCGAAGTCGGCTTCGTAGGTCATACCGGTGCCCTGCGTTCGAGATCGACCCTTACAGCGATTAAGTGGCCGCGGAGAGGAAGTCCCGGTAGCGGTGCTGTCGTGGCGTCAGTCTACTGGGTTGGATCCGAGCCCGCGGTTGGAAAGGGGTCCCCGGCAAGGGTCGGGGTAGGTGAGACCCTGCTGTCTGCAACCTACGGATGCATCTGATAGGGCCTGAAGGGTAGTGATACCCTTCCTTACGGGCAGGTCAGATCGGGTTGCATGTGGGCATCAGTTCTTGATGTCCGCTCAGCAGTAGGGCGCGGGCGGGGTTGACCCTTCCCGCCTTCCGAGGACAAAGGGAGTCGCGAGGACCACTCGGGAAATTGGCTAAGCGCCAGCATGCTATCGTGATGGACTCTCCAGAGCGAGTCATCGATGTTCGTTGCTGCTAGGCTACGGCAGCTAACCTTGAGGGTGCGATATGCACTAGCCCCTCTCTGAAGCAATACCTTCTTGGTGGTTCCGGAGAGACGTAGGGTTTGGCGACCATAGGAATGTGATTTAGTGGGTCGAGGAGAGAGTAGTCCTGGCTTCTACTGGCGTTGTAGAAGACGACCTTAACCCCACACTACCCTAACCTTCCTGTTAGGGTGTCTGATGAGCAGATTTATCCCCCTATGGTTTAGAAGGAAAAAAAAAAACACCGCTTGGATGTCAAAACTTCTTCTGTTCGCTTGGTGCATCAACCGATAAGTCACGGAGACAAATTTCGTTCGTTTGAAACAAAAATATTCATATTCATTCGGTAAACTGATGAAATATTTAAAACTAAAATATTAATTTTAAAAACAAACTCAATTACATATTGATTTCTACAATTCCCATTGAAGAGCCTCCCGTTCCGCCGCCGAGAACATAAACAAAACTCTCAAGTTCCAGCTGCATCACCAAACAAGATTTCCTCTTGCAAAAAAGGCAAGTTTCACCAAAAGTTTCCACGAAATCCCATTGATTTCGGGAGCGTATGTTATCTACATGATGTTGGCATTGAAAGTGCCACGCGGGAAGTGGATTTTCCTAGAGAAGGAAATAATTTTGTAAATTTGATTGGAAAACAAATATTTCCGTAGGGCCGACCTGCCACAAAAAACAAAAATTTTTACATTTGTTTCTAACATAACCAGTCAGAAGATACATGTTTGTTTCAAAAATGGATTGAATTTGCTTCAAATGTGACGTTCGATTTGCTCCAAACAGTTTTATTTTTGTTGCCAGAACAAATTGACAATTTATTTGAGTTTACCTGAAATATTTTTGATTTTACCATGCTTTTTTCTGCGTGGTGAAGACACCAGGTCGCTCCAACGCTTTCTCGCATTGTATTTACGATTCCGCGTTTCAGGAAGTAAACCGTTAGTGTTATTTATTTATTTCAGAAAGTTTTAAGTACAGAAATAGACCCAAAATTAGAATTTCCATGACATGCACATGTGCACATTATATGGTTAAATTTTAGTAATATGCCTTCACTTGAGTACCGTCAATGCTCAGGATCTGGGTATATACTTGATTGAAGTAAATTTTTATGTTCATTAGCTTTTCATATTTTTTCACACAAAAATGCAACACTTACCTATGCTTCTTTTTTATATCAGTGAAAATTTTTATATGTTCAGCATCGATATTTTTTCGATATCGTAGAAGTTGACCCGCATTAGCATCAGTAAAACCTTCATCCGCCACGTGACAAAACACAAATCCTTCAGCTCTTATGAAATCCAAATTACATGCCTTAGCTATAGCTAATGCTTCCTCATTACCGCAGGCTAGTACCTAAAAGTAGATATAAAAACATATTTGATTGTTTTAGACAAGGTTTCAGACAAAAATATCGTTTTTGATTGAAAGGTGGAAGCAGTATCTGAATGAGATGATGATGATGATGATGATGATGATGATGATGATGATGATGATGATGATGATGATGATGATGATGATGATGATGATGATGATGATGATGATGATGATGATGATGATGATGATGATGATGATGATGATGATGATGATGATGATGATGATGATGATGATGATGATGATGATGATGATGATGATGATGATGATGATGATGATGATGATGATGATGATGATGATGATGATGATGATGATGATGATGATGATGATGATGATGATGATGATGATGATGATGATGATGATGATGATGATGATGATGATGATGATGATGATGATGATGATGATGATGATGATGATGATGATGATGATGATGATGATGATGATGATGATGATGATGATGATGATGATGATGATGATGATGATGATGATGATGATGATGATGATGATGATGATGATGATGATGATGATGATGATGATGATGATGATGATGATGATGATGATGATGATGATGATGATGATGATGATGATGATGATGATGATGATGATGATGATGATGATGATGATGATGATGATGATGATGATGATGATGATGATGATGATGATGATGATGATGATGATGATGATGATGATGATGATGATGATGATGATGATGATGATGATGATGATGATGATGATGATGATGATGATGATGATGATGATGATGATGATGATGATGATGATGATGATGATGATGATGATGATGATGATGATGATGATGATGATGATGATGATGATGATGATGATGATGATGATGATGATGATGATGATGATGATGATGATGATGATGATGATGATGATGATGATGATGATGATGATGATGATGATGATGATGATGATGATGATGATGATGATGATGATGATGATGATGATGATGATGATGATGATGATGATGATGATGATGATGATGATGATGATGATGATGATGATGATGATGATGATGATGATGATGATGATGATGATGATGATGATGATGATGATGATGATGATGATGATGATGATGATGATGATGATGATGATGATGATGATGATGATGATGATGATGATGATGATGATGATGATGATGATGATGATGATGATGATGATGATGATGATGATGATGATGATGATGATGATGATGATGATGATGATGATGATGATGATGATGATGATGATGATGATGATGATGATGATGATGATGATGATGATGATGATGATGATGATGATGATGATGATGATGATGATGATGATGATGATGATGATGATGATGATGATGATGATGATGATGATGATGATGATGATGATGATGATGATGATGATGATGATGATGATGATGATGATGATGATGATGATGATGATGATGATGATGATGATGATGATGATGATGATGATGATGATGATGATGATGATGATGATGATGATGATGATGATGATGATGATGATGATGATGATGATGATGATGATGATGATGATGATGATGATGATGATGATGATGATGATGATGATGATGATGATGATGATGATGATGATGATGATGATGATGATGATGATGATGATGATGATGATGATGATGATGATGATGATGATGATGATGATGATGATGATGATGATGATGATGATGATGATGATGATGATGATGATGATGATGATGATGATGATGATGATGATGATGATGATGATGATGATGATGATGATGATGATGATGATGATGATGATGATGATGATGATGATGATGATGATGATGATGATGATGATGATGATGATGATGATGATGATGATGATGATGATGATGATGATGATGATGATGATGATGATGATGATGATGATGATGATGATGATGATGATGATGATGATGATGATGATGATGATGATGATGATGATGATGATGATGATGATGATGATGATGATGATGATGATGATGATGATGATGATGATGATGATGATGATGATGATGATGATGATGATGATGATGATGATGATGATGATGATGATGATGATGATGATGATGATGATGATGATGATGATGATGATGATGATGATGATGATGATGATGATGATGATGATGATGATGATGATGATGATGATGATGATGATGATGATGATGATGATGATGATGATGATGATGATGATGATGATGATGATGATGATGATGATGATGATGATGATGATGATGATGATGATGATGATGATGATGATGATGATGATGATGATGATGATGATGATGATGATGATGATGATGATGATGATGATGATGATGATGATGATGATGATGATGATGATGATGATGATGATGATGATGATGATGATGATGATGATGATGATGATGATGATGATGATGATGATGATGATGATGATGATGATGATGATGATGATGATGATGATGATGATGATGATGATGATGATGATGATGATGATGATGATGATGATGATGATGATGATGATGATGATGATGATGATGATGATGATGATGATGATGATGATGATGATGATGATGATGATGATGATGATGATGATGATGATGATGATGATGATGATGATGATGATGATGATGATGATGATGATGATGATGATGATGATGATGATGATGATGATGATGATGATGATGATGATGATGATGATGATGATGATGATGATGATGATGATGATGATGATGATGATGATGATGATGATGATGATGATGATGATGATGATGATGATGATGATGATGATGATGATGATGATGATGATGATGATGATGATGATGATGATGATGATGATGATGATGATGATGATGATGATGATGATGATGATGATGATGATGATGATGATGATGATGATGATGATGATGATGATGATGATGATGATGATGATGATGATGATGATGATGATGATGATGATGATGATGATGATGATGATGATGATGATGATGATGATGATGATGATGATGATGATGATGATGATGATGATGATGATGATGATGATGATGATGATGATGATGATGATGATGATGATGATGATGATGATGATGATGATGATGATGATGATGATGATGATGATGATGATGATGATGATGATGATGATGATGATGATGATGATGATGATGATGATGATGATGATGATGATGATGATGATGATGATGATGATGATGATGATGATGATGATGATGATGATGATGATGATGATGATGATGATGATGATGATGATGATGATGATGATGATGATGATGATGATGATGATGATGATGATGATGATGATGATGATGATGATGATGATGATGATGATGATGATGATGATGATGATGATGATGATGATGATGATGATGATGATGATGATGATGATGATGATGATGATGATGATGATGATGATGATGATGATGATGATGATGATGATGATGATGATGATGATGATGATGATGATGATGATGATGATGATGATGATGATGATGATGATTTCAGAAGATGATGAACCTGAAGAACTTCGAGAATCACCAACTGAGAGGAAGATCAAGCGGAAGAAATCGGGAGCAGAAGTAGGTTAGCCTTCATCCAAACGCCCGACTAGGGTGATAAAGTTACCTGTTTGATTTAATTCATAATTTACATCGCTGTATTACGATATGGGACACTTAACATGTCAGGATAAATGTTGTGTGACTAGAACATGCACTTGAAGATTCTTTTTTTTCTTGAATAAAATTTTGTTTTGCTATTTTATTCCCAAGAAACAATTTTTGCTTTTAGAAATGTTTCTCAAAACAACGTTATTAAAGTGGAAGTCGTGTTATACATATTTGGATAATTTAAAAAAAACTGTTCTTCAACTCTTGTTCGCCCAAAAATGAGAATCTATTCAACGTCATCCGTTCCATAAGTACGATGAAATGAATGTTTATCCAATGATCGTACATCGGTTGTGCAACTCTTGTTCAACGTTAGAATCATCAGCAATTTACACAAACATTAAACTTTACTTCAAGGTTTTTCAAACAATGTTGTATGACGCTATTTGTTTAATCATTTAAGAATGGTTTTAGAAACCGTTATTGTGCACTAGCAGCATAGCACATAGCGAGTCGAGTCGAGTCAAGTACAAGACACTGAAGACGACCTTACAGTTGAGGTCGAAATACGTATCTGTCAAAGGATGCACATTCTTAGTGGAATTCAAAGGAACCGTACTTAAGGTGAATACATGACGAAGCCACACCTCGAATTTTCAAAAGCATAAATCTAAAGAATCGAATGTCGGTTTGAGCTGAAAAGTTGATCGATTGGTTACCCGCTGGTGATGACCAATCGATCAACTTTTCAGCTCAAACCGACATTCGGTTCTTCAGATTTGTGCTCTTGAAAATTCGAGGTGTGGCTTCGTTATATATTCACCTTAACGCGATTTTCTTTTTTACTTATCAAAATATCTCTGACATGGCTCTTCATATGTATTATTTTGAGCTACGTGTGGAGAAACCCCTGCGCTGACTACGCCTGTGTTCTATTTTTCTGTACACACACAAACACTCGCATCGAGAGAAGAAGACGTCAGTCATTGTCAGCTCGTGGTTCAGTTAGAACGAAATAAAAATCAACTCGCTATTTGTTAAGTAAAACTATCGTTTCCTTTTTATTCGCGGCACGAAACCCACATTGGTGACCCCACTGGTTCGTTAAACGTTTTTCACGTCCGAAAGTCGGTTCGTTAGTCGCCTTATCCGAAGGAAATCGGTCGGAATCGAAAATCGATAACATTTGCATTCGCCGATTCAAAATGGTGGACGCCGCAGTAGCGGCAGCAGCAGCAGCTGCAATGACGCAAGCGCAACCACACAACCTGACGGCAGCCGCAGTCTCTGTCAAACTCCCGGATTTTTGGAGAAATGATCCGGCAATGTGGTTTGCGCAAGCTGAGGCGCAGTTTGTGTTAGCCGGAGTAGTTGCAGATGAAACAAAATACTACCACATCATAAGCAAAATCGACCAATCCGTAATATGTCATATTGCGAATTTGGTTCAGAACCCACCGGCAGCGGACAAATATAAAAAAAGTGAAGGACCGCCTCATCTCTCGCTTTGCTCAACGCGTGTGACCTGGGAGATATGCGCCCCACACATTTGTTGGCCCGCATGCAGGAGTTGGCGGCCGGTTTTAACATCAGCGACGATGTCATGAAAGTCTTGTTCCTTCAGCGTATGCTTCTTTATGGCTCTACGTCCGCACTGGGACTTGGCCTGCCTCGCTTCAACTTAGTGTTCTTTGAGCACTTCCACAGTTATTAATTGAAGGGCTTTCTTTGCCTGCCATTGCATGAATTTGTATATTGTGAGGCAAGTACAATGATACTCTATGCCCAGGGAGTCGAGAAAATTTTCCGACCGGAACGGGAATCGAACCCGCCGTCTCCGGATTGGCGATCCATAGCCTTAACCACTAGGCTAATTGGAGACCCGTATGCCCGAGAGAATTAAACCCGTGTTGACAATTAGCGAGGACGCTCTCACGAAAATTGCGGAAATGGCAGACAAAATGTTGGAGTCGTCGAGTTCTGCCACAGTGGCGGCAACGTCGCCCGCTTCTTCAGTGATTCCCGGATTCGGGCTGAGTGCTATTCAGGAACAGATTGCCACTCTGACTACCGAAGTTCGTCGCTTGAAAACTAGTGGACCAAGAAGCCGCTCATCATCATGGACTCGCCGAGGATCGAATGAAAACGTTTGCTGGTATCACCGGAAATATGGGCGAAATGCTCACCAGTGCCGGGAGCCTTGTTCTTTCGCCGGTTCAAAAAACTAAATCAGTGTCCACCCGGAGCGGCTGAAGTGGACGCTATTTCTGAAAGCCGCCGTCTTCACATCTACGATCGCACCAGTAACTGCCGTTTTTTGATTGATACCGGATCGGACGTCTCCATAATCCCCGCCACAAGAAAAGAGCGCTTGAGAGGCCCAACATCATTCCGGCTGCATGCTGCAAACGGAACAACTATCAAGACGTACGAATCCAGATTCCTGACTACAGACTTGGGCTTGCGACGCCGTTTTTGTTGGAACTTCCTCGTAGCTGATGTAGGGACTGCGATCATCGGCGCAGACTTTCTCGCATTCTTTGGTTTTCTCGTTGACCTCAAAAATCGCTGGCTCATCGACAACAAAACAAAACTCCACTCTATCGGTGGATTAGTATCTACTTGTCTGTACGGAATAACAACAATCAACAGTGACCATCCATTTCGAGATCTTTTGCATGAGTACCGCGACATAACGCTGCCGTCAACGATGCGAGAAGCAGTGAAAGAACGTGAAGTCAAGCACTACATTGTTACAAAAGGTCCTCCTGTCGCTTCAAAAGCACGAAGGTTAGCTCCGGATAAGTTGGAGGCTGCAAAGAAGGAATTCAAGGTTATGTCAGAACTAGGATTGTGCCGACCGTCTAGTAGCCCTTGGGCAAGCCCGTTGCATTGCGTGCCAAAGAAAAACGGTCAGTGGCGTTTCGTAGGCGATTATCGTGCGTTGAATAAAGTAACTATTCCAGATCGTTACCCTGTGCCACACATTCATGATTTATTGAATTCCCTTCAGGGTAAACGCATTTTCACCACGATCGATCTAGAACGCGCCTACCATCAAGTACCGGTACACGGAGACGATATTGCAAAAACTGCAGTTATCACACCGTTTGGCCTATTCGAGTTTTTGACAATGCAAAATGGCCTGTGCAATGCTTCACAGACATTCCAGCGGTATATGCATCGAATATTCGGCGATCTAGAATTCGTCATCGTTTTTATTGACGATATCTGCATTGCTTCGTCGTCGGAGGAAGAACATCGAAACCACGTACGCGTTGTGTTCGAACGTTTGCAAGAGAACAGATGCAGATTCGCACAGTCTCAGGTGGATGTCATAATTTCTCAGTGTAATGTTCTACCTATCACTATACATACTTTGACCCTTTGACATGTATTACCAACCAAACTTGAACTGATGATTATTAAACGTGTTTGTACCGAGTCCGAACGTTCTTACTTTTACTCCGCGTCCGATCGTCTTCTCTCCGCCGATACAACAGTTTTGGCCGACGAGGATGGCGCAACAGCCACAAGGAGGTGCTCCGCAAGTGAACCCTGGTGCTCCGCCACCGAACTTCCACATCGACGCCTTCGATCGGAAGAAGATTCGGTGGGCGCGATGGGTGGAGAGGTTAGAGACAGCGTTCGTCATCTACGGGATCGGTGCGGAAGAATTGCGTCGTAGAAATTTGCTGCTGCATTTGATGGGTCCCGACACGTACGACATTGCCTGTGATAAAGTGGCTCCACGAAACCTGCGCAACATGACGTACCAACAGATTGTCGATGTGCTCGAGGGACATTTCAATCCCCAACCCCTCGAAATTAGCGAGAACTTTAGGTTCAAATGCCGTCGGCAGGGGGACAAGAACGCTAGTTCCCCGGACGAGACAATCGATGAGTACCTTGTTGCTTTGCGAAGGATAGCCGTAACCTGTAATTTCGGGAACTACCTGGAGACCGCTTTGAGGAATCAGCTTGTGTTTGGGATGAAGCGGAACGACATCCGGAGCCGCCTACTGGAGCGACGTGTGCTGACGCTGACGGAGGCGAGGGACATTGCCGTCGGAATGGAGTTGTCTCTCAAGGGAGGCGCCGAAATCGAAGGAGCTCTCGCCAAACAGGAAGTACATGTCCTACAACAACCACCAGGTAAGCCTAAGCATAAGAAAGTGGGAGGATCGAGTCACGCAGCAGGCAAGTCCGCGGGTGACCTACACTGCTATCGCTGTGGCGATAAATCACACCTAGCGATGAAATGCCGGCACCAAAACACAGTGTGTTCTTTTTGTAAAATAAAAGGACACCTTGAGCGTGTTTGTATGAAGAAATCTGCTGCGAACAAAGGGGATAGCAGCCGGCATGGTCCGAAGCCGGGTTCAGCGCGGACAAGTTACATTGAACTTCGTGAAGACGCAGGAAGATCTGATGCTGCTTCTGGTGGGGATATTGTTGTTGGGGAGATTTGTACAGTGGAATCACGATCGTTGGAAGGAAAAATGTGGCTGCCGGTGAAGGTTTGCGGTGTCGAGATGCGCTTCGAGGTCGATACGGGAAGCCCGGTCAGCATAATCAACTTCCAGTGCTATAACGAATGCTTCCGTGGAATGGTTCTACGAAATAGTGACGTGAATCTTGTCAGCTACTGCAACACCGACATTCGCGTCAAGGGGGTGCTAGATGCGGACGTGGAATTCAACGGATCAAAATCGCGTCTGCCGCTGTACGTTGTTGACTCTGGGAAGCATCCTCTATTGGGCCGTGAGTGGTTGATGGTTCTTGCGGTTGATTGGAATTCTGTGTTGCGGAACACATCCACAGTCCACTCGATCAACCCACCTGCGGCGTCTCCGTCTGTTGCATTGAATGAACTTTTTCAGACTTACGGAAAGGTTTTCGAAGATTCGATAGGTAAAATTTCTTCTGTGCAGGCTCGTCTCACTTTGAAGCCGAATGCGACTCCGGTTTTTCTGAAGGCGCGGAAGGTCCCTTTCAATTTGCAAAAGGCAGTGGAGGATGAACTGGACAAGTTGGTCTCCGAGGGCGTCCTAACCAAGGTAGACAACAGTAACTGGGCAACTCCTATTGTTCCGGTTAGGAAATCAGAGAACCGAGTCAGAATATGCGGGGATTACAAACAGACGGTGAATCCCAACCTGAAGGTCGATCGACATCCTCTACTTACTGTTGACGAGCTGTTTGTGTCTCTTGCCGGTGGCGAAAAGTTTTCTAAGATCGACCTTGTTCAAGCGTATCTCCAGTTGGAAGTTGCCCCGGAAGACCGAGAGATTCTAACATTGAATACGCACCGAGGACTATATCGTCCAAATCGTCTCATGTACGGTATTTCGTCCGCTCCCGCAATATGGCAACGCCAGATCGAGATCATCCTCCAAGGAATCGAAGGTGTTACCGTATTCTTAGACGATATTAAGGTCACAGGGCCGACCGATGCGATTCATCTGGCTCGCTTGGAAGAAGTGCTGCGTAGGTTGGACCACTACAATATCCGGGTGAATAAGCAGAAGTGCGAGTTTTTCGTCGACCGTATCGAATACTGCGGATATCTCCTCGATCGAGAGGGGGTTCACAAGATGCCGAAGAAGATGGATGCAATCCAGGAGATGCCGCGACCCCGGAATAAGGACGAAGTGCGATCATTCTTAGGTTTCGTCAATTACTACGGCCGCTTTTTCGACAATTTGAGTAGCACGCTGTATCCGTTGAACAACTTGTTGAAGGATGCGGTTGACTACAAGTGGACGAAAGAATGTGAACGTTCCTTCAGCGCTGTCAAGCAGCAGATGCAGTCGGAGAGGTGTTTGGTGCATTACTCGCCGGAGTTGCCGTTAGTCCTGGCTACGGACGCTTCACCGTACGGCGTGGGAGCCGTGTTGAGCCACGTCTACCCGGATGGTTCTGAACGGCCAATACAGTTTGCATCTCAGACACTGAATCAGACACAACAAAAGTATATGCAGGTCGACAAAGAGGCTTACGCCATCATCTTCGGTGTCAAAAAGTTCTTCCAGTACTTATACGGGCGAAGATTCATCCTGGTGACGGATAACCATGCGATTACGAAGATTTTCAATGAACACAAAGGGTTGCCAGTGATGTCTGCATTGAGGATGCAACATTACGCTACGTTCCTGCAGTCCTTTGACTACGAAGTTCGGTTCCGGAAGTCCGTCGATCATGCGAATGCCGATGCAATGTCCCGATGTCCACTCAAGCAATCCGTTCCGGAAAACGTCGTGGAAGAATCGGACGTGGTGGAAATGAACCAGATTGACGCTCTACCGTTAACTGCAGATGAGTTGTCGCAGGCAACATCGGAAGACCGAATCGTGCGAAACCTGATGCAGGGGCTGCGGCACGGACAAGCTGTCGAGGGAAAAGATCGTTTTGGAATAGATCAGTCGGAGTTTTCGATTCAGAACGGATGTTTGCTGCGAGGAATACGTGTGTACGTTCCAAGTTCGCTTCGAGAACGGGTACTGAAGGAGCTTCACTCGACTCACTTTGGCGTTACGCGTACAAAATCACTAGCAAGAGGATTCTGTTGGTGGATGGGAATTGATCACGACATCGAGTCCATGATTTCAAACTGCGCGGATTGCCAAGCTGTACGTCCTGAACCAGCGAAAGTTCTGCCACATCCATGGGAGCCAGCGACCGTACCTTTCCAGAGAGTTCACGCGGATTTCGCGGGCCCGTTCCTTGGCTCCTATTTCTTCATAGTCGTCGACGCCTACACGAAGTGGCCTGAAATCCAAGTCTGCAATTCAATCACAGCCGAAAGTACAGAACGAATGTGCCGGGAGATCTTCAGCCGCTTTGGAATCCCTACGGTGTTTGTGAGTGACCACGGAACACAGTTCACGGCGGATTCGTTCCAGAGATTCTTGAAGCAGAACGGAATAACACATAAGATGGGTGCCCCCTACCACCCGTCGACAAATGGACAAGCTGAACGTTATGTTCAGACTTTTAAACAGAAGCTCAAGGCTCTTCGTTGTTCGAAGTCACAACTGGATGTAGAACTTGCCAATATCCTGATGACCTATCGGAAGATGATCCATCCGTCAACCGGACAATCCCCATCCATGATGATGTTCGGAAGACAGATCAAATCCCGCCTGGACCTGATGCTACCGAAGAATCCGGGAAGAAGACCAACAATCCCCGTTGCCCGTTCGTTTTCCGACGGGGACAGAGTACGAGTTCGCGATTTTCTTTCGGGAAATAAGTGGCAATTCGGCACAGTTGTGACGAAAGTGGGCAAACTCCGATACTCCATACGACTTGATGACGGTAGGCTTTGGGAGAGACACGTCGATCACATGGCCAGCGTGGGACCGAATCTCAAGCCATTCAAAGAAAGTGTACCACGAGCGATGGCCGAGGATAACTACGAGCTTATTGACCCTGTTCCACCTGCTACTGCTGCTTCTCGTGGTGGAGGTGAAGGATGTACGACGGTAGCTGCAGATGATCAATTCGATCCTGGCGCACTATCACCAAGGCAACGAGCAACTGCACCTGTTCAACCCGTGGCGAACGGTGAGCAACGACCACATGCCGTGGTATCCGATGGCAATGGGCAGCAACGCAACGAAGGACCGTTGAGACGATCCACAAGAGTAGTAAAACCCCCTCAAAGATTGAATCTTTAATTTTTTTGCATTGTATAACGTCCTTTTCACGAGGGGGAGAGTTGTCATAATTTCTCAGTGTAATGTTCTACCTATCACTATACATACTTTGACCCTTTGACATGTATTACCAACCAAACTTGAACTGATGATTATTAAACGTGTTTGTACCGAGTCCGAACGTTCTTACTTTTACTCCGCGTCCGATCGTCTTCTCTCCGCCGATACAACAGTGGAGTTCCTTGGTTACATGATCAGCAGCGATGGAATTTCACCCCTTCCTGACCGAGTGGAAACAATCCGTCAATTTGAGCAGCCCTCGACTGTTAAGCAGCTTCGTCGTTTCCTAGCGTTGGTGAACGGTTATAAGCGGTTTATTTCCCAGGCCAGCGATCAGCAAGCAGCTCTTCTTGCAATGATACCAGGAAACAAGAAGAACGATAGCAGACTACTTGTTTGGACTGAAGCCGGTAAGAAATCCTTCGACTTTTGCAAAAAAGCACTATCGGACGCCGCTTTGCTGCAGTATCCCGATTCGAACAAACCTATGGCGCTGATGGTCGACGCTTCTAATACTGCCGCTGGTGCTGTATTGCAGCAGTTCTCGCAGGGAGGATGGAAGCCTTTAGGATTTTTTTCTGCAAAGTTTTCGCCTGCACAACAGAAATACTCTACGTTAGGAAGAGAACTGACCGCTATGAAGATGGCGGTGAAATACTTCCGGCATCTTTTGGAAGGGCGTACATTTACATCTACACCGATCATCATCCGTTGACTCATGCTCTGGCATCCAACTCCACCGCTCGGCTGCCACATAGAGCTTGCTGACGTTTATTCACCTCTCTCTTTCAAACATGCAGGCGAGATAGGATTTGTTTTCATCGGGAAACCTTTCCTGATGACAACAAATCCTATTCCGCCTGCATGTTTGAAAGAGAAAGGTGAAGAAACGTCAGCAAGCTCTATGAAGATCGTTACTTGCAGTTCATTTCGCAATTCACAAGTGATATTCGCCACATAAGCGGTTAGGATAATGTGACCGCTGGCTGATGTTTTATCACGTGTGGAGCCATCGGTGGATGTGGTATCATCTTCGATCAATTTCGGGGCGGTTGCTGCCGATCAAACAAATGACGTCGAATTGCAAGGGTAAAAATCGACCTTATACCTATTCCATCTACACACTAAGATTTTTTCGCCGAATCTCGGCAAACTGATTGCCGAGATTGGCACCGCCGAGTGCTCGGCAACCATATTTTAGCTGAAATCTCGGCAAACAAAGTTAGGAATAAATTTGCCGAATCTCGGCGTTTTGTTTTGTTTATTTTTCAGAATAGAAAAATATTTTTGGCTCACAAAGAAACACAGTAGAGAAGTTTTATCCTCGTATATTTTACATTTTTTTTTCAAAGGAATGTTTTTCAAAATAATCAATCGGTGGTTTCATTCTCTTCCACAAGCAAACACACTGAACCTCGAACTCCCAAATTCGAACAGCTCCTCGAAGGACAGCAGCAAATAGGTCCTAAAATAGATTGAGAATATTAAATTCAAAAGCAATAAGTTACTTACAGAAAGATCTTGGACAATCTCGGTAAAAGCGAGTTATTTGCTGAAATATCAGCAAAATCTTGAATTGCCGATTGAAATCAGCATTTTTTTCTGCCGAGCTCAAGAATCAGTTTTAAGTGTGTAAGCATCGCCAGACTGTGTTAAGCGTCGTTCATGGGTTGGCGCACCCTGGTATTCGAGCCACTCGCAAACTGGTTTCCGACCGGTTTGTTTGGGATGGAATGAACAAGGACATCAATCATTTCGTTAAATATTGCATCAGCTGCCAGCGTTCAAAGGTTTTGCGACACACAATTGCCCCCATTGGAGAATTTGGTTTTCCAAAATCGCGGTTCAGCCATGTTCACGTTGATATAGTTGGCCCGCTTCCGCCTTCAAATGGTTTTCGTTATATGCTCACTATGGTTGGCCAGAGGCAGTACCGATTGCGGACATAACCGCTGAGACAGTGGCTCGAGCATTTAATTCAACTTGGATAGCTCGCTTCGGAGTACCGCAGCGAATAACCATTGATCAAGGCCGACAATTTGAATCAGTTTTGTTCGACGAACTCAACAGAATTATGGGTACGGAGCATCTAAGAACTACTGCTTATCACCCGCAGTCCAACGGATTGGTGGAACGAATTCACCGAACTCTCAAGGCTGCTCTAATGTGCGTAGACGCCAAGCATTGGTTAGATCGACTTCCACTCGTTCTTCTGGGTATTCGGACATCCGTTAAAGAAGATTTCAACTGTTCGGTTGCGGAGTTAGTTTACGGTCAGCAACTACGGATTCCTGGAGAATTCTTCGATGGACCTAATGAGAAACCAAACCGCAGTGATTTCGCACATGAGCTTCATCGTATTTTCGATAACCTGAAACCGAAGCAGGTTACTCATCAACATGCAACGCCGAAGGTCTTCAAACAACTGGCGCTTCAAGATTGCAAGTACGCTTTTGTACGGCTCGACTTGGTGAAAAAATCGTTGCAGCAACCTTACGAAGGGCCGTTCAAGGTCTTGGAACGAAGCGAAAAATTCTTCGATTTGCTGGTTGCAGGAAAACGCCAACGAATTTCAATTGACAGGATCAAAGCTGCATTCGTCTTGGAAGAAGATATTGACAAAGCGGAAGACACGAAAACAAAAGTGACACCATCTGGTCATCGTATAAGATTTCTGGTGTAACTGGAGGGGGTACTGTGGAGACACCCCTGCACTGACTACGCCTGTGTTCTATTTTCCTGTACACACACAAACACTCGCATCGAGAGAAGAAGACGTTAGTCATTGTCAGCTCGTGGTTCAGTTAGAACGAAATAAAAATCAACTCGTTATTTGAAAAGTAAAACTATCGTTTCCTTTTTATTCGCGGCACGAAACCCACATACGTATGCTTTTTGCTTAACTGATTGACAAAATCTTTGTTATAAGATTCAAAATACAATACCTCCCGCACAATCTACGTTTTCCGCATAATCGAAGATACCCTCTTTTACGGTAACCAAATGTTAGATGCAAGTTACATGATTTCGGACATCGATTTGTTTTTAATGTTGAACTATCGGCGAAGTAATGGACTACCAGCTTTGGCCAAAATTGCAACAGATGGCGCTAGTGGGCAGGAGTTTTTTAATTTTAAAATGTATGGAGAAATTGATAAAAATTAGTTTTATGACTTAATAAACATTTAATTGGAAAAAATATTTGGTACAGGTTGTAGGTCATAATGATAGCAATCTGCGTTACCAAATATTTTTTGCCAAAACTTCAAAATATTTGAAATATTTAGAAAAATGTTCAAATCACCATACATTATTTAGACCGAAAACTTCTGCCTCAATGTTGGTTGATCTTCGTTTGCCTATACATGGCATCACTAAATACATGGAGTCATGTTTACCCATCTGTCAATAACTCGTGATGAAAAAATAAAAAAAAAAGATTGGAGCTGTTGCAGCGGCAACGCGGAATCAAAAACTTGCGGTAAAATTTTCATTTAATTACATAAATACCTATAACTCTATTTCATAATACTGATCATTTCAGGGTAGTCCTTCCACCGCCCAGCCGTCGCGTGAAAAGAAACCGTAGCAGTGTCGCTGCGCGCCTCTAACAGGTAGAAGTATCACCTGGAGTACCACCGGTAGCCGGACGGACGAAGTGTTGGCACCGGTTTCCCTTATCTGCTGGAAGTGCTGGAAGCGAAGCTATTTTACAACACCTTCGGAAAAGTGTTTTGTGTTTGTCTGCAGTCGCTTTTCTACATTTTCCGGCTAGTGATTGTCCAGATAATCCAGTTTATTTTAAATACCATCGCGGTGTTGTGGTTCTTAAGCTGGAAGGTGATGGCGTAATGGTATGCTTCATAATTTTATTATACCATCCCGCAGTACTCCAGCCAAACCAGGATCCTGTACGACTCTATCACATCATGGATCGGCGGCCATCGGACAGTTATCCCGCATCGAGCGGAAGGCGAGGGGATCTAAAACGCTTCTATCCGGGGTAAGTCAATTTAGATATATTGGATTCGTTCCTGCGGATGGGCGGAATCCGAGCAGTGATTTTTTCCCTGGCTTCGCCTCACCAGTTGATATTTTATTGACAAAAAAATACTGGCAATTGAAACCATTAGGATTAAAGTTCGGTAGAAAGATAGCGTTGCAAAAAATAATGAATAATCCACATATCCACATCAGTGTTACTTTCTAAAAGTTCCTTCAGGTTTCCTTGATGTGCGTAACTACAGCGCTTTTGGCCCTTCATCTCCAATGTCGTGCGCGCTTGTCATGAACTACAGTCAACGTCTAAGACTTAAGACCTGGGAGCCAAATCGCTGTGTCCTTCAGGATGTCTTTCAGGCATTCATCGAGAGTTTCTTTGGGACACCTTCAGGAGTTTCATATGTGTTCCTCTAAAAGTTCTTTTAGGCATTTTTCCAGGAGTTCCTTCGGGAATTCCTGTAGGTGTTCATACTGGAATATCTGAGGTTCCCTTTCAGATTTTTATTTTCACGGTGTTTCCTCGGTAGGTTTTTCAGGGATACCTCGTTCGCAATGCTGTTTTATTTTGTATGGCGAGTTTTAAAATTTTTAAAACTCGCCATACAAAAACAGCATTGCGAACGGCCTAAGGGCTTGCTTCAGTGATACTTTCAGGAGTTCCTTCAGGGATTCCTCCAGAAGTTCTTTCAGGGAATCCTCCAAGAGTTCTAATAGGGATTTCTCCACGAGTTCCTTCAGTAGTCCTTCAGGGGTTCCTACAGTAGCTCTTTAATAGATACTTTGTGGGTTTCCTTTAAGAATACCTTTAGCAGTGCCTTCCGGGATTCCTCTAAAAGTTCTTCCAGAAATTCTTCAAGGAGTTATTTCAGGGATTCTTCCAGACGTTCCTTCAAGAATCCTCTAGAGTTTCTTCAATCATTTTCTAAGGTGTATTCAGGATTTTTCAACAATTCCAAAGATTTCTCCAGAAGTTCCTTAATGGATCCCTCTAGGAGTTTCTTCATGGATTCCTGAAAGAGTTTATTCAGGAGCGTATCCAGGGGTACCTTCAAGACAGCCTTCCCAAACGAAAACTGAAGTCGCTTAGTAGCGCTGTATTTTAATTCCATCTGAGTGTTTGAAATCGATGTTTTTGCGATCAAAATTGAATAACTTTTTAGGTTGGTTCTAGAGTTTTGGCGTGTTTTATAAAGTTTTAAGCACGTTAAAAGGCGTCTTTTGATAAAATTTAATTGATGATTAATCCCCCTAGAAGTGAGGTATTTTTTTTTGTGCAACTCGACATTATAAATTTATATTTTATACTTGCCGTTTCGATAAGGTAACGGCCTACAACTCGTGCTGTAAAAATCATCATTTTGCAATTCGTTACATACATAATTATCATGCAGTAATCTGCGCAAAAATGCTCTGTACTGTGCTTCAATGAGGCCGATGATTTTCTCAGGGACACCCTTGCGCATAAGGGCTTTCCACATGTTTCCGTGATCGAGACGAACAAAGCTTTTTCGTAATCAATGAACACCAGGTAGAGAGACTCTTGGAATTCATTGATTTGCTCCAGAATGATACGGAGCGTGACAATATGGTCCACACAGGATCGTCCGACACGGAATCCTGCTTGCTGTCGTCGGAGAGTTGTGTCAATCTTCTCCTATATCCGGTTAAGAATAAGTTAAGTTAAAGTTTTTTTTTTTTTTTTTTTTTTTGAAGAGTGACCAGGTGGAGCTGCAGGACAGCTGATAGCAAAGCCTGGACCCTTTCCCAACTTTCCCCCTACTAGGACCAATACTCACGATGGACTAGACGATGTCGTCAACTTGAGCAAAGTGTGTAGTAATTAGCATTGGGTCGTAGTAGTTTTTTAAAAATACTGTTTTTAACTTTTCCCATCGCACTAGAGTTTTGATCGAATGGAAGCTCCAAAGATGATTTGATAATTGAACAATATTTCAATAATCGAAAATCTCCGAGGTCACTGGACAACATTCAGAGATAAAAAAGGGTGTCTATGTCTATGTTAACGCCTTCAGAGTACTATTCTTAAGAAATATACAAAGAGCAAAAAAAAATGTGTCGTAGCTAATTTTTAAAGATTTGATATTTCTGAAAATTATTCGAAGACAGCTACCAGAGCTGCTAGCGTTTTTAGCCGATATGGGCAACTAGTTTTTCTGACAGCTTCCCCAAACAATAATCAGATAATATCCTCAGTTATTTTATAATACATTCTGAAAATTATTTCAAGCTGATTACCAATAGTGTCAATAACCGATGTTAGTCATTGACAGCACCAGCATCATCCCCAAATAACTCTCATATTAGTGTTAGATAACACTTTTTGAGCTTCCATTCGATGTTGTAAGAAATTTGTCAAACCCTATTTGTCAAAATATAGTCAATAATGTATCAAATTGTGTTTCTAATTTCGCTAGTCGTCTTCTGCATATGTGTGATCATCTCTTTCCAAAGTAATATTATATCCATCGTAACCCTTTACAGTGTCAACCGTCATAAGTCCTAACTAAATTCCTGCTTTTTTGATCAGTGAAATAGAACCCATAAAAATAAGAAATACAAATATAAACTCCTATAATCAACAGTTTTATCTTTACCTAATCAGTCCATAGTTTTCTAATTGTAATGAATCTAATCTGTAAGGCTATAAATCAACTTATCCTAGCGTCCCATGTCCTGTGTACTAACGAATTCAAGTAACGAATGATGAGTGTAACGCAGAGACCTCCTCTACCCACTCTTGCGTTACGTTAAATTTAACAATTATTGTTAAATTTGAGAAAATTCAAAGAATGCAAAGATTAGGTCTATGCAAGCTGAATTATAATTTGTTTTTGACTTGTGATAAATGCACGACGGATACTCCTTTGGTTCCCATTAGCACTTACGGCGATTCCTTCACTTGCGCTCAACTCGTAAACTAGATATATCTAGCTCAAAGTCCAAGCGGTGGTGAATGAACTGGCGCTAAAGTGCTAATGGGTTAAGCCCTCCCATCGCGTCAAGATCGAATATCCAGGGGGAGGGAAGAATAAGTTAAGTTAAAGTTAAATTAAAATTATTTGCAAAGTTAAGTTAAAGTTAAATTAAAATTCGAGGCAACATTAAAGCTATGTAACGCAAACGCAAACAATGGATCATTGAAGCCAACTTTTTTGCTATTCACCGCATCAAAACAAAAAAACCACCGTATATGAACTGTAACACAGTGACAGCAGTTGAGTTACGTCAAACACACAAGGCTACGGTGGCGCTATCTGTACATTTCATAGCGGCCGTTTTAGTTATTTCAGTGATCCATTTCAATTGGGAAATGTAAAACTGTCTATGATCTGCATCAAAACACAGAGTGTGATTTTTAATTCATTTTTTTTTATGTATTTGTATTTATTTTTTTCGTGTTTGTTCCAAGAGTTCCTTCAGGTTTGCTTCAGCAGCTTCTTCGGTATTTTTTTCAAGGATACCTTCAGATATTCATTCAGGGAGTTTCTTCAGGGATTCATGAAGGAGTTCCTTCAGATTTCTCCAGGACTAAACTATGTTAGGCTAAAGAACCGTAGGGAAGCTGGGAATTAGTACGCCTTCTACTTATTATTTATTTTTTTTTCTATTTCTTCCAGTTTTTTTCTGGCAATCATGACTATATTTATTATTCTAGATACTAAACCACACCCGAGATCACACCATTGTAGACATCTCCGTCCTGGTCATCGTCAGCATCAGCAAATGTAATGATTTATATTTTAATATTATGAGTTGTATTTGTTTATTAGTATTAAAAGTAAGGTGGGCGGGGGGGGGGGTGGGTAGTTGGTTGGTTGTCTTGCTGGGCTTTATGAAAATCCGAAAATCCATGGCTTAATTCACCATCTTTTCCAAAGTTCGAACTTACAAATAGTTCATATGAGTTTCTTACATTTAATTTTAAGCAACATGACCAGGTCCTTGAATTTTTTCCAAAATTTCTAAATAATTTGGAAGTAATAATTGTCACCTAGTTCATCACGTTCTCCCAATTTGTGAGGTAACATTGATTTTTTTTTTTCAAGTGTCACACTCTTATTTAAGTTTAAATAGTTTGGGTCTTGTGTATAACCAAAACCAGTGCAAGCTTGTTCACGTGGACCTTCACCTTTACTTGTCTTACTTTTGAATCACATTTTTTCTTATAAACCTTGAAATGGCTCATTCTTGCGGTTAATCAGAAATAATCCAAACTGGTTCACCAAGTTCTCCCAGATTGCGAGGTGACGCAATCTTACTTTTGAATCAAATTGTTTCTTATAAACCTTGAAATGGTTCATAAGTCATTCTTGCGTTTAATCAGAAACGATCCTAAGTGGTTCACCAAGTTCTCCGAGTTTGCGAGGTGACACATTATTTGTCTTACTTTTGAATCAAATTGTTTCTTATAAACCTTTGAAATGGTTCATTCTTCCGTTTAATCAAAAATAATCCCAACTGGTTCACCAAGTTCTCCCAGATTGCGAGGTGACGCATTACTTGCCTTACTTTTGAATCAAATTGTTTCTTATAAAACTTGAAATGGTTCATTAGTCATTCTTGCGTTTAATCAGAAACAATCCAAACTGGTTCACCAAGTTCTCCCAGATTGCGAGGTGACGCATTACTTGTCTTACTTTTGAATCAAATTGTTTCTTATAAAACTTGAAATGGTTCATTAGTCATTCTTGCGTTTAATCAAAAACAATCCAAACTGGTTCACCAAGTTCTCCGAGTTTGAGAGGTGACGCATTACTTGTCTTACTTTTGAATCAAATTGTTTCTTATAAACCTTTGAAATGGCTCATTCTTCCGTTTAATCAAAAATAATCCCAACTGGTTCACCAAGTTCTCCCAGATTGCGAGGTGACGCATTACTTGTCTTACTTTTGAATCAAATTGTTTCTTATAAAACTTGAAATGGTTCATTAGACATTCTTGCGTTTAATCAGAAACAATCCAAACTGGTTCACCAAGTTCTCCCAGATTGCGAGGTGACGCATTACTTGTCTTACTTTTGAATCAAATTGTTTCTCATAAAACTTGAAATGGTTCATTAGTCATTCTTGCGTTTAATCAGAAACGATCCAAACTGTTTCACCAAGTTCTCCGAGTTGGCGAGGTGACGCATTACTTGTCTTACTTTTGAATCAAATTGTTTCTTATAAACCTTTGAAATGGTTCATTCTTCCGTTTAATCAAAAATAATCCCAACTGGTTCACCAAGTTCTCCCAGATTGCGAGGTGACGCATTACTTGCCTTACTTTTGAATCAAATTGTTTCTTATAAACCTTTGAAATGGTTCATTCTTGCGTTTAATCAAAAATAATCCAAACTGGTTCACCAAGTTCTCCCAGATTGCGAGGTGACGCATTACTTGCCTTACTTTTGAATCAAATTGTTTCTTATAAAACTTGAAATGGTTCATTAGTCATTCTTGCGTTTAATCAGAAACAACCCAAACTGGTTCACCAAGTTCTCCGAGTTTGCGAGGTGACGCATTACTTGTCTTACTTTTGAATCAAATTGTTTCTTATATTGTGTATTCAGTTCAAAGTTGGATTATCCCGACTGTTTGTGAAACTGTTCAGAACAGTCGTCGAATATCGAGGGGATTCTCGATGTGTTCTACAGAAACCAATTAGTCAGCAACTTTGTTCAAGCACATCATTATTTCAAACGTATAGGTCTTCAGAATAACAAACATTGGAAATTATCTTGGAAATAATATAAATTGCATTTAATCAACCTCACTTTAAAACATTTAAAACGTTTATTGCGAAAAAAACTATTTTCATACATTTGTTGAGTGATAAACATTGCATCTGAACACCCCCCGACTTCCGCGCCAAAAAGCTGGCGGCTTGGCTGCCGGCAACAGCTGATCAGGACGACCGGTTAGCTGTCCTTGTTCCACCAATTGGATGTTTTTGAAAACGCGTTTGCGCGCGAAATCTTTCTCGCTCATTTCTGCTGTCAAATCCGTCACCGACTGTTTCACCGACCGTTTGAAACGCCGACTGTTTCGAACGGTCGTGAACAGTTTGGAACTGGACGGTCAATAAACCTTTGAAATGGTTCATTCTTCCGTTTAATCAAAAATAATCCCAACTGGTTCACCAAGTTCTCCCAGATTGCGAGGTGACGCATTACTTGCCTTACTTTTGAATCAAATTGTTTCTTATAAAACTTGGAATGGTTCATTAGTCATTCTTGCGTTTAATCAGAAACAATCCAAACTGGCTCACCAAGTTCTCCTAGATTGCGAGGTGACGCATTACTTGCCTTACTTTTGAATCAAATTGTTTCTTATAAACCTTTGAAATGGTTCATTCGTGCGTTTAATCAAAAATAATCCAAACTGGTTCACCAAGTTCTCCCAGATTGCGAGGTGACGCATTACTTGCCTTACTTTTGAATCAAATTGTTTCTTATAAACCTTTGAAATGGTTCATTCTTCCGTTTAATCAAAAATAATCCCAACTGGTTCACCAAGTTCTCCCAGATTGCGAGGTGACGCATTACTTGTCTTACTTTTGAATCAAATTGTTTCTTATAAAACTTGAAATGGTTCATTAGTCATTCTTGCGTTTAATCAGAAACGATCCAAACTGTTTCACCAAGTTCTCCGAGTTTGCGAGGTGACGCATTACTTGTCTTACTTTTGAATCAAATTGTTTCTTATAAACCTTTGAAATGGTTCATTCTTCCGTTTAATCAAAAATAATCCCAACTGGTTCACCAAGTTCTCCCAGATTGCGAGGTGACGCATTACTTGCCTTACTTTTGAATCAAATTGTTTCTTATATAACTTGAAATGATTCATTAGTCATTCTTGCGTTTAATCAGAAACGATCCAAACTGGTTCACCAAGTTCTCCGAGTTTGCGAGGTGACGCATTACTTGTCTTACTTTTGAATCAAATTGTTTCTTATAAACCTTGAAATGGTTCATAAGTCATTCTTGCGTTTAATCAAAAATAATCCAAACTGTTTCACCAAGTTCTCCGAGTTTGCGAGGTGACGCATTACTTGTCTTACTTTTGAATCAAATTGTTTCTTATAAACCTTTGAAATGGTTCATTCTTCCGTTTAATCAAAAATAATCCCAACTGGTTCACCAAGTTCTCCCAGATTGCGAGGTGACGCATTACTTGTCTTACTTTTGAATCAAATTGTTTCTTATAAAACTTGAAATGGTTCATTAGTCATTCTTGCGTTTAATCAGAAACAATCCAAACTGGTTCACCAAGTTCTCCGAGTTTGCGAGGTGACGCATTACTTGTCTTACTTTTGAATCAAATTGTTTCTTATAAACCTTTGAAATGGTTCATTCTTCCGTTTAATCAAAAATAATCCCAACTGGTTCACCAAGTTCTCCCAGATTGCGAGGTGACGCATTACTTGCCTTACTTTGGAATCAAATTGTTTCTTATATAACTTGAAATGATTCATTAGTCATTCTTGCGTTTAATCAGAAACGATCCAAACTGGTTCACCAAGTTCTCCGAGTTTGCGAGGTGACGCATTACTTGTCTTACTTTTGAATCAAATTGTTTCTTATAAACCTTGAAATGGTTCATAAGTCATTCTTGCGTTCAATCAAAAATAATCCAAACTGGTTCACCAAGTTCTCCCAGATTGCGAGGTGACGCATTACTTGTCTTACTTTTGAATCACATTGTTTCTTATAAACCTTTGAAATGGTTCATTCTTCCGTTTAATCAAAAATAATCCCAACTGGTTCACCAAGTTCTCCCAGATTGCGAGGTGACGCATTACTTGTCTTACTTTTGAATCAAATTGTTTCTTATAAAACTTGAAATGGTTCATTAGTCATTCTTGCGTTTAATCAGAAACAATCCAAACTGGTTCACCAAGTTCTCCGAGTTTGCGAGGTGACGCATTACTTGTCTTACTTTTGAATCAAATTGTTTCTTATAAACCTTTGAAATGGTTCATTCTTCCGTTTAATCAAAAATAATCCCAACTGGTTCACCAAGTTCTCCCAGATTGCGAGGTGACGCATTACTTGCCTTACTTTTGAATCAAATTGTTTCTTATAAACCTTTGAAATGGTTCATTCTTGCGTTTAATCAAAAATAATCCAAACTGGTTCACCAAGTTCTCCCAGATTGCGAGGTGACGCATTACTTGCCTTACTTTTGAATCAAATTGTTTCTTATAAAACTTGAAATGGTTCATTAGTCATTCTTGCGTTTAATCAGAAATAATCCAAACTGGCTCACCAAGTTCTCCGAGTTTGCGAGGTGACGCATTACTTGTCTTACTTTTGAATCAAATTGTTTCTTATAAACCTTTGAAATGGTTCATTTTTCCGTTTAATCAAAAATAATCCCAACTGGTTCACCAAGTTCTCCCAGATTGCGAGGTGACGCATTACTTGCCTTACTTTGGAATCAAATTGTTTCTTATATAACTTGAAATGATTCATTAGTCATTCTTGCGTTTAATCAGAAACGATCCAAACTGGTTCACCAAGTTCTCCGAGTTTGCGAGGTGACGCATTACTTGTCTTACTTTTGAATCAAATTGTTTCTTATAAACCTTGAAATGGTTCATAAGTCATTCTTGCGTTCAATCAAAAATAATCCAAACTGGTTCACCAAGTTCTCCCAGATTGCGAGGTGACGCATTACTTGTCTTACTTTTGAATCACATTGTTTCTTATAAACCTTTGAAATAGTTTATAAGTGATTGCATCAACATCCTACTTAAATTAAACGGCAATGGCAACTTTTTAATCTCCTGCAGATGTTATACTTGATAACAGCTAAAGACATTAAGCCTTAAGGCTTTTTACGGCATCATCAGCGTCGGCAGCCATGTTGGATATGAGGGTCGAAATTTCAAAGTGATAATTCTCTACCACCAAAGCGAATATTCATATGAAAAAGTATCATCCTATATGCTCACTCGCAGTGATTACGATGATACTTTTTCAGCTGCGTTGCTGCAAAATTGACAGTTTTTTATCACTTCAAAATCGCGAGGCAAACAATCATTGAAAAGCAAAAAGTCAATGATTCGTTTGAAAGCTTAGTGATGCATCATGACACCTTAATCCACCTGGGCTTTTCGTGTCAGACAAGAGAATGTCACCTAAATTTTAGAAATTAATTTCAAACAAATGGTTTTGCACATCTATTGATGTAAATAAGTAATTGTTTCCATGAAAATCTACGTTGACACCTTGTCTAATTTTCTCGGTCCAATGGAGAAGTTAATCTGATCGCCACAAGAAAACTGGAACCCCAAAATTAAAGCCTACGATGAAAAGCAGAAACGATGCAACGGAAGTTGGAGGATTACTATAGGGCACTGCACTGTTTTGATTTAGTATGGGATTTTGACGTTTCTTGGCCTTGTTGTTTACAAAATTTATGTAAGAGTGAAAGAGAAGGAGATAATTTCATGCAGTGCCCTATATGGAATAAGTTAGTCGGCGCATGGTTTGAATAGGTTTGAATCGTACTTAAC
The DNA here is from genome assembly GCF_035046485.1 of Aedes albopictus. Taxonomy (NCBI): domain Eukaryota; kingdom Metazoa; phylum Arthropoda; class Insecta; order Diptera; family Culicidae; genus Aedes; species Aedes albopictus. Next base: position 276,981,740 of record NC_085137.1, on the reverse strand, counting down.
CCACCGACGAACCGACGTGACAGTGGTGATTCAAAAGTGTCCCCCCCAAATTTAACGGTCGACCACCGAAGCGAGCGATCGCTTCTGTCAAATCAGCGCAGACGCGAACCGTTTCCTATATGAACACATGGGGGTTCGGTGTCGAGCTACCAAACCATCGCGGGCCGTTATAGAGGTGGCGATAGTGTTCGCTTATTTTTCATCATGGCGTCGCGGACAACAAATTTGAATTTATTTGTTCTAGCTGTCACGTCGGTTCGTCGGTGCTTAACCCTCAAAAGCCCTAGACGAACCACTTTTTTTCAATCGACTACTACTCAAAGACCATACAATCAAAAAATTTGAAACCAATTTTAAATTAAATGCGGTTAGTTGGTCTTCCAATATCTGGGTGTGGCATCCCCCCTGACCCCTCCCCCCTTTCTGGGTATTGAGAAATGCCTTGCCACGAGGGTATTTTTCGGCAATTTTATTGAATCTCACACATATTTTCGTTCTGAAATTTGTATTGTAAAATGTATTTGGCCAAAAAATGATCGCTCTGTGCTATGTGCATGCCACCGCTATGGAACCAGTTCCGGACGCTCGGATTTCCGGACATAATCTCCGGAGGAACCTGCTATATACTGTATACCGGGGTTCGCCTTCGTAATCCTTTTTTGCGGCCTCAAATATTGAATTACGAGATATGATGTCTTAGAAGAATTTGTTCTATATACTTAACTCTTTATTTCGGAATTTTTACCTTGATGATTAATCCACCTAAAAGTGCGATAAGAATTCACTTTTCTCAAAAATGAAGATAGAGTATTGGTGTCTTCTACGAAGTTGCAGAAAAAGGTATTATTGAAAAGTTTACCAAACAAACTATTACCTTATTTGCTCAACTTTAAGAGTTATGTGTCATTGTTTGTGGACGACCCCTTGTAATAGGTTTTCTGATATAACTTTTTCTATGAATTTTAGGGATTTTTCGTATGTTCTACAAAGTTGTTCTTTGTGACGGAATACACCTCCTTCTGCTTTTTTCTGGATACTGGAATAACGCTCCAAGTGGAACAGCGCCTGCATAGTTTTTGGTGAAATTCTCTTTATTTGGGAGGAATTCCTGGAATGATTATAAAACTCCTACAGAAATGATTACTATAATCTCTCATGCAATTACAGCTGAGATTCTTCCATACAAAAAAATTGCTGTGATTTTTCTAGGCATTTTTTTCGAAGTTTGCTGCTGTGATTCCTTCAGTGATTTGTACGAGGATTCCTACAGAATTTTTTGTTAGTATTTGCCCAGTAATTCATGCTGGAAATCCACATCAGATTCCTTCAGGAATTTTTGCTAGGATTACTCAAGGAATGCTTCTGGCATTCATTCAGGAATTTCTGAAAGAATCTACCTGGAAGTCTTGTTGGAATTCCTCAGCTAATTCCTGCTGGTAACACTAGTTTACAGCATTTTTGAACTTGGTAAGCTGATGATCGTTTTTGGTGTAGAATCATGCCCTGAGTTCGAAAACGCGAAAGAAAAAAAATACAGTAGAACGGAAATTTTTTCGACTTTCCATACAAGGTTGATGATTTGAAATCGATTTTTGTTCTATTTTTAAGCAAAGTCGCTTACTTCAAACATCTCATTCTCCGTAATCAATGCTCCGATTGATCTGAAATTTTTACTGTAACTCGCCTACATATGGTATGTCAAATAAACGTCGAGAAAGAATTTTTAAATTGTTTTTTTCTTATTGAAAAAAAATACATTTCTTCAAAAATTTTTGAGATTTTTGCTAAAATTTAAGAAGATCGTTCCGAAGACTCGCCAATATCATAAATTTCATCAATCTGACGCAAAACCTGTATTCAGATGATCTACTGGTATTGTATTCAGCTTTTAATTTGTGGAAAAAGATTTAAAATTGGTTGAACAAAACGCAATATATTTGAATTTTAGTAAATTACATATTTTGAAAAGTTGCAAAACTCGATATTAAGCTAAAACTCAAAAACTGTTCTACTTCAAATTTTTTGAAGGTTGGTTTCGAAATCAGCACTAAATTGTGCTTCAAAAATTTTGGTTGTTGACAGAAGTTCACGACTTTCGTTTTATTTTGTAAACTTGTGTAATCTTCTAGGAATTCTTGGTGGACTCCTAAGGGCAATTACTGAAGAAATCTCAGCTGATATTGTTTGAGAAATTCCAGCAAGAATTCCTGAAAAAATAGTAGGAATATCTAAAGGAATCCTAGCAAGAATTTCAGGTGATGTGGCAAGAGAAATTCCCAAAGGTATCTTTGAAAAATTTTTGGAGAAATCACAAATGAAATTCCTTTAGGAACCCTTGGAGGAATTACACGCAGCATATGTAAAGGAATCTTTGGAGAAACCTCTGGGGTAATCCCAGCAAGAATTGTGAGAGAAATCCCATCATCAATTTGTGGAGGAATTCCAAGATGATTTCTCGAAAGACTTTTCCGTGGATTCCCCCAAAAGTTTCTCTTGGCATTTTTCTGTGCATTTCTCCAAGAATTCCTTCAGGACCTCTTTTGCAAAAAAAACTCTAGAATGCCCAGCCCACAGGAATTTCTACAGAAGTACCTTTTGCGATTTTACAGGTTTTTTTTTCAAAACATTCCTCTACAAATTTCACTTCAAATTCCCCAAAAATGCCTGCTATGCTTAATCCACGATTTCCTCAAGTTGTTCTCCTAGTAATACCTCTTGGAATTCATCCAAGATCTCTTCTGGAATTACCTCTAGACATTCTTGTTGTGATTACTTTATTTATTATTGATTGGATTCATCTAGGAACCACTACTATAACTACTGTATTTTTCAGAAATCCCTTCAGAATTTTTCTTGCGCTTCTTCCAAGAATGTATCTAGAGATTGTTTCAGGAATTCCTCTTCGTTTTCTTATTGGAAAACCTTTTCAGATTCCTTAGAGAAATTATGTTGAAATTGCTTCAGATTTCTCAAGGAATTCGTGTCTGGAAATCTCTTTGAAGTCTTGCTGGGATTCCTCAAGCATTTTATGATGAACATTATTCAGCAATTTCTGGAGGATTCTTAAGATTAATTACTGGAAATATACCATCTGAAAATGCTTGTGAAATCCTAGTACTCCTACTGAAATTTATTGGATTTTTTAGGAATAAGTTATTCCTACTGGGAATCCTTTTGAGAATATATATTAGGAAGTGTTCCAGCACTGCTTCTGAGTTTTTCTAGACATTCCAGGTAGGTGTTTTCCAGATTATTTTTTCTGGGATTCCCATGCAATATCTGCAGAGAATTCTTCTGCAATTTCTGCAGGACTTTTAAGAGCAATATTTATATTTATAGGAGATATTCCAAGAAAATCTCAGCAAGAATTCCCTAATAAATTCCAGAAGGTATTTTAGAAATCCCTGCTTGTAAAATCGCAAAAGGTACTTCTGTAGAAATTCCTGCGGGCTGGGCATTCTAGAGTTTTTTTTTGCAAAAGAGGTCCTGAAGGAATTTTTGGAGAAATGCACAGAAAAATGCCAAGAGAAACTTTTGGGGGAATCCATGGAAAAGTCTTTCGAGAAATCCTCTTGGAATTCCTCTACAAATTGATGATGGGATTTCTCTTACAATTCTTGCTGGGTTTCTCCAAAGATTCCTTTACATATGCTGCGTGTAATTCCTCCAAGGGTTCCTAAAGGAATTTCATTTGTGATTTCCTCAAAGATTTTTCAAGGATACCTTTGGGAATTTCTCTTGCTTCATCAGCTGAAATTCTTGCTAGGATTCCTTTAGATATTCCTACTATTTTTTTCAGGAATTCTTGCTGGAATTTCTCAAACAATATCAGCTGAGATTTCTTCAGTAATTGCTCTTAGGAGTCCACCAAGATTTCCTGGAAGATTACCAGCAGGAATTAGCTGAGGAATTCCAACAAGACTTCCAGGTAGATTCTTTCAGAAATTCCTGAATGAATGCCAGAAGCATTCCTTGAGTAATCCTAGCAAAAATTCCTGAAGGAATCTGATGTGGATTTCCAGCATGAATTACTGGGCAAATACTAACAAAAAATTCTGTAGGAATCCTCGTACAAATCACTGAAGGAATCACAGCAGCAAATTTCGAAAAAAATGCCTAGAAAAATCACAGCAATTTTTTTGTATGGAAGAATCTCAGCTGTAATTGCATGAGAGATTATAGTAATCATTTCTGTAGGAGTTTTATAATCATTCCAGGAATTCCTCCCAAATAAAGAGAATTTCACCAAAAACTCCTCCGGGGAGTTTTTTTGGGATTTCACTCCAATTGAGATGCAGGCGCTGTTCCACTTGGAGCGTTATTCCAGTATCCAGAAAAAGCAGAAGGAGGTGTATTCCGTCACAAAGAACAACTTTGTAGAACATACGAAAAATCCCTAAAATTCATAGAAAAAGTTATATCAGAAAACCTATTACAAGGGGTCGTCCACAAACAATGACACATAACTCTTAAAGTTGAGCAAATAAGGTAATAGTTTGTTTGGTAAACTTTTCAATAATAACTTTTTCTGCAACTTCGTAGAAGACACCAATACTCTATCTTCATTTTTGAGAAAAGTGAATTCTTATCGCACTTTTAGGTGGATTAATCATCAAGGTAAAAATTCCGAAATAAAGAGTTAAGTATATAGAACAAATTCTTTTAAGACATCATATCTCGTAATTCAATATTTGAGGCCGCAAAAAAGGATTACGAAGGCGAACCCCGGTATACAGTATATAGCAGGTTCCTCCGGAGATTATGTCCGGAAATCCGAGCGTCCGGAACTGGTTCCATAGCGGTGGCATGCACATAGCACAGAGCGATCATTTTATGGCCAAATACATTTTACAATACAAATTTCAGAACGAAAATATGTGTGAGATTCATTAAAATTGCCGAAAAATACCCTCGTGGCAAGGCATTTCTCAATACCCAGAAAGGGGGGAGGGGTCAGGGGGGATGCCACACCCAGATATTGGAAGACCAACTAACCGCATTTAATTTAAAATTGGTTTCAAATTTTTTGATTGTATGGTCTTTAAGTAGTAGTCGATTGAAAAAAAGTGGTTCGTCTAGGGCTTTTAAGGGTTAATCATGGGTGTGTGTTAACCGATTTGTGGCTTAGCCACATCACGTGGCTTTTCTTTGGTTTTTGGATCTTAATCCACAGCGATCCCGTCGTGATCCACCTGGTAGATGGAAAGCAAACCGGCGTCCGATTACACGCCGCGTGAAAGAACCGTGTCACTGCTCACACCGCATTTTGTGAACGACCCACGAGCACGTGGTCGATCTCGGAACTCATCCAAAATCGTGTTCCGATCGCACCGACGCCACTACCTACGATCGGGTTTGAGAGGAGAGCGACGCGAGAGGCTGCGGGCGCGTGCTGATCGTACGGATTAGTAATCCTACATTATAGAGATCTGCGGAGGCGGCCATTGTGAGCCAATCGTGCAGAGAGAACTGTCAAAGTGTGAGCCAAATGAACATGCTTATCGTTCGTAGGAAGGCGTCGTTTGAACGGCATTGCAATCGGAACTAAAATAAATAAAAAATATTTTTTTTTCAATATCGAGAAATTGGCGGCATATGTATGTTTAGTAAAAAGATAAAAATTTATTAATTCTGCTTTCAAAAGCTCATGCTTATGACGACACTTTTGTTGCTGAACTTGTCGAAAAAACTTCCATTGCTGCTTCTTGCTTCACTTCTGCCGATATGATTAGCGTAACACTTTTGCAATGAATTTCAGATTTCTTCGATTGCTCCGCTATTTCAACAAAATTTTGGAAAAAAAATTCTACCATAGTTAGAAAATGTAAACAAAACAACTTGAACCACAACGAAGTCACGCACAAAGTTTGAACATCTAGCTTTGTAGCAAGTGTTGGCAGCTGTTGTAAACAAAACAAACAGCGTTGCCGAATCGACGTATGTAACTTCCGCTCATCTCTATGTAGAGGATTCCTAGTACGGATGAGATCGGCGCCGCGAACACCTGAATCACGCACCTGAGCGAGCAGAAAAACCTCGCCGGAGTCCCACTAGCCTAGAGCCGGTGCTCGAGAGCGACGCCTAGGAGCGCAGCATCGGGAGGAGTTCATCAACGGCCGCAACGTATTAAAAGGTACCATAGTATAAGCCACAACCACCCTAGGGAAGAGTAGTGATAGAGATAGATTTGAAAGCTGTATGAGATACGATGAATACAGAGATATAGGCCTAAACAGCTCACAGTGAAATTCTAGCGGTGTATTGAGTTTTCTTAGGGGAAGGGGAGTTTTATTTTGCTTATTTTGATCGGTCGTGAGAATTGAAACGTTTCGGTCGCTGAATTCGTTTGCATTGGTTTTGAGTGAGTACGTAACGTATCCGGGGTTAGAATTTTTGAATCTGATAGGCTGGAGAACCTGCCCTGAGGGTCTCTCTCGGGTTAGTCGGGCACGCAACTACGGTATTGGCATCTCTGCTTATCGCAGGGCTGGCGCAAAAAGCCGGTGCCGGAAAGAAGGTACTATTAGAAATCCCCTCACTTTACAGAAGAGTGGGCTGATTTCCGTGAAAGTGTTGACGTCGAAGGGTTTCCATGTGGTGTTCCGGAAGAACGATTGTGACATTGTGAATGCAGCCGGTGAAGTGACTGTGAAGGGAGATCGCCGAGGTAGTTTGTACCAACTGAGGACGGCCGAGCATGCGCTGAAAGTAGTTGGAAGGAGCAACGGAAACCGCCGGCGACGCCGGAAATTTGTGCATCGAGCCTCGATAGTAGTGTGTGAAACCTATGAAGAAGCTAGCCGCTAGGAGGAGGTGGCTGTACAGCGGAAAGAATCGCCTGTGACTGTTAGTGATCCGGATGACGACGATGAAGAGTTCTTTGACGCACGGTGTTAGTGTGCGGAGGATCCAGCCATGGTTGAGAATGAGTCACAGTGTTACCGGCAACACTGTCGACCGCGAAACGGTGGTGAAACCTAAAGACACTATATGCAAAGACACGAAATGTTCCAATTGGAATTCCAAATTTGCTGTCAATGTCATTCCAATCGAGCAGGAGACCTGTCAAACGCGCTTTAAAAGCATTACTCGACAGTATCATTGTCATGACGCGACAATCATCATCAACAGCAACAATCATCAGATTTCGTGTCTTCAGCATACAGTGTCTTTAGTGAAACCAACGTCCGTTCCCTCGCAACTGAGCGGCTGCCGCCGAGTGGACTGACAGATCGGATAGCAGCTGACAGAACAAAGACAGACAGACTCATTCAGACTTTGCTAGTGTACAGTGTAGTTAGCATTTAGCGAACAGTGATTGAACTTAGTGCATTATTCATATAGTTTGAAGTAAGTTTGTGATAACTATTTATTTGAATTATAATAGTGAATTCATTCTGTTATACCTAGTAGGAAACTACAGCAGTTTTCGGATACAGTCAGCACCGCACAGGACAGATTATTCCGAGTCAGTTGAGGTATGTTTTGACCGAAATTATAGATTGCCTTTTCATTGATCAGACAGTGTAAAACAGATTATAACCTCCAACTGAATTATGTAATTTGCATTAGATTGTACTACCCACGTTTTCCCCGGTTACCGATACACCAGGAAGTGACAGAAAAAATACTGAAATTGTAAGAATTGTCTCTAAATATCTGTTAACTGACCACCCAATAACCGATCATAATAAATTACAGCTTTGTAGCTGCTAAGTCTGCAACTAAAAGAACGGTGTTTGTTCTGACGATCGGGAACATTCTACAAAGAATTTCATCCGAAGTTGGATGATTGATTGTTGCCCATCGCTGGTCCCTGCCGAGGAGAACAACCGGAAAAACGTCCGTCGACTGAACGACCCACGATTGAAGACCATCATCATCGCGCCGCCGCCGCCGTCGTCGTCGTCGTTGGAGGTTTGATTGCAGTAAATCAAGTCAGTACACAGTTTCTTTTTTGCTCCCATCTCGGATCTCGTACCACAGTAGTGGCCCGTGCAATTTGATAGTTAGTAAGCTTGCTTGGTAGACAGTGGAGCTAGGGCAATTTGATTTAATTATGCCGAAAAAGAGCAAGAATGTTACCAACACGGGGGGAATTGATAATCCATGCAAAAAATGCAAACAAATTGTGGGCGATGATAATTGGGTCTGTTGCGATATACATATGCGAATCGTGGGTACATTTTCAGTGCGCGGGTGTGAATCAGTCAATCGCGGATAAAAGTTGGAAGTGCGGTGACTGTCTAGCCGATTGGGACGGCACCGATGTTACATCGAAATCGGGAGTGTCGTTCAATGAATCTTCTGTGAGTAAGAGTAGTAGTCGTGCATCTCAACGGTTGCAGCTCAGCCTGCAGCACCTAGAGGACCAACGGAGGCTAAACAAGATGCGGGCGGAGGAAGAGCTGCAGATGAAGCGAAAAGAAGAAGAAGCTCGACTGCAGATGCAACAAAGGGAAGAAGAAGCTCGACTGAAGAGGCTGCAAATGGAAGAAGCAGCAAAACTGAAGCAACTGGATGAAGAGCAGGAGTATTTGAAGCAGAGGTACACTCTGCTGATGCAGATAGTGGACGAAAAGGATGCATCCAGTAAGCGGAGCGGAGTAAGCGGAAAAAGTCGACGAACCGGAGTAAGTGTGAAAAGTAAACGTGACCAGTTGGAGAAGTGGTTGAAGGGAGCTGTGGTGGACGAAGTTGGACAGTCGAAGCCATCGTCGTCTGGAGATCAAGCTGCCCTGCCGGTTCACACAGTTAGTGAATCAGCACAACCACCCGTTGGAATTGGAGAATCTCAATTACCAGCAATTTCGTTGCCGAATACAGTCCCGATTCGTTCGTTGGCGGCTCGTTAGATGGGCTGTCTCGATAGTTGAATGTTCACTGGTTGGGGCAAAACCCAACTAAAAAGCACTGTCAATGTCAAAATCGATGTCAAAACGAGTTTGACGTCTGACCGCCGTCGCATCGCAGCTCCTATATACAGAACGTTTGTGCAAGTATGTGAATGTTTCGTGACGTATTTCTCGTCACTTGCATGTGTCTAGGGCATTTTCATCAGTTGTCAGTTGCCCCAACGAACGAACACGATTCGCTAATCGGGGCGCAGTCGTGACCCAACGAGCGAATCCTCACTGTAGTTCGTCACAGTTTTCTGTTCCGTCGAACGTGAATCCACTGTGTTCTGCTTCGGGAACCATTGGAAATGTTCCAACGCTGGCGAAATCCTATGAACAGCTATTATCTGGGCAAGGAGTTTCCATGGTGTCTTCTGTTCCGGCATCAGCAGCAGAACGTTTCGTTTCTTCAGTCCCGCAACGACCAGTAGCTTCGTCAGATATCAGCGCAATTCTTCCGAGATTGTTGGATATTCGAGTTGGAAACACCAATTCTGTAGCGGTGACATTACCCACAGTCACTTTCGCTGCACGGGATACAGTAGTGTCCTCAGCTCCATGTACAGCATCGCAATCCTGTGTTGGTTCCAGCGGCCTGATGTCAACAGTTTACGGAGGTCATCCGTACTACACGGCCGCTCCAATGGCGCATCTAGCACCAACGAATGCAGTAGCTTCTGGAGATTTCGTTCGAGTGAATTCATCGCAAAGCTGTTTCGGTAGTGTTCCACATCCAGGAGTTTCGCATAGTTCAGCAGTTCTCCACGGGAATGCACCCTTAGGTTATTCGTCGACTACTCCAGTAATGAATTCCTTTGGACCATCATCAGCTGGAGCCGGATTGCCGAATGCAACTCAATCGAGTCCTGCAGTGGGACCAACTAGTGCCCAACTTGCGGCGCGACAGGTAATGCCCCGTGAGTTGCCCAAGTTCAATGGCGATCCCCAGGAGTGGCCTATCTTCTACAGTTCCTTCAAGAATACTACGGAGGTATGCGGATATACCGATGCAGAGAATTTGGCCTGTCTACAGCGAAGTTTGGGAGGTTCTGCATTGGAAGCCGTACGAAGTCGCCTGCTGTTACCAGCGTCAGTTCCGTATGTGATGGAAACGCTCCACAAACTCTACGGGCGAGCGGAAATTCTGATCAGTTCGCTTCTGAAGAAAGTGAGGAACGTGCCAGCCCCAAAAGCGGAGAACCTGAGTTCGATTGTGGCTTATGGTTTGGCCATTCAGAACTTGGTCGACCACATCATCTTGGCCGATCAGCAAGCACATTTGGCGAACCCAATGCTGCTTCAGGAGTTGGTCGATAAGTTGCCCACATCTCTCAAGATGCAGTGGGGAACCTACAAGCAAGGCGTTGCATATGTCAACCTGGCGACCTTCAACGGTTTCATGGCAGGCCTTGTGAACTTGGCGTCGGAGCTCACTATCGACGTGGACTGCGCACAGAACCAGCATAAACAAGTTCGCGCGGAGAAGCCGAAGCCAAGGGAGAAGTTGTTCACTCACGCCAACGAATCGTCCGATGCAGCAAGGAAGGAAAAGGACACGTCGACAGAAAGGTCTGTGTCAAAAGCCTGCTCGTATTGTGGAAAGGACAATCATCAGATCCTGAACTGCTCCAGTTTCAAGTCTTTGGATATCGGAGCGAGGTGGAAAGCAATGCGTCAGAAGAACCTGTGTCGTCTGTGTTTAGTTCCTCATCGGAAATGGCCATGCCACTCGAAAAAGGAATGTGGCGTGGACGGCTGTCGTTTTCGTCATCACATGCTGCTGCACAGTAACCCGACAAGCCGAAGCGAATCCGCTGAGACAACGAAACCAACCGAAGCGGTACAGCACAACTACCACCACACGAAGTCGTTTTCTCTCTTCCGTTATCTGCCAGTCACGATTTACGGAGACGGGAAACAGATCGAAATCTACGCATTCCTGGACGACGGATCATCGTCGACGTTACTGGAAGAGGCAGTTGCAGTTCAGTTGGGGATTGACGGAGAGCCGGACAACCTTTGGTTAGGATGGACAGGGAAGATCGGCAGACAAGAGAAGAGCTCCAAAAGGGTCAACGTGGAGATTTCCGGAGCTGGGAAACAAAATACCTTCCAGTTGAGCAACGTACGGACGGTGCGTGAGCTAGGACTTCCCAGTCAAACGTTGAACTATTCCGATCTGTCAGGATCCTATCCACATCTACAAGGTCTTCCCGTCAGCAGTTATGTGAATGCGAAACCCAGAATGATCATCGGCATCGAACACGTGCATCTCCTCACCAGTCTGAAGCTTCGTGAAGGCGGAAGAAGTGATCCAGTGGCAACGAAAACTTGTCTCGGCTGGTGCGTCTACGGAAGAAATTCGGGAAGTGAAGGATCCGTGGAACAGCTGAATGTGCACGTCGGTCAGGAGATGAGCAACAGTGATCTGTACGACTCGATGAAGAAGTTTGTCGCCGTCGAAGAAGCTGTGGTCACGAAGCACCTTGAGTCCGACGAAGATCAGCGAGCGCGCAGCATTTTGGAGGCAACCACAGTCCGCCGAGGTTCTAGAATCGAGTCTGGTTTGCTGTGGCGAAAGGACAATATCCACTTTCCCGAGAGCTACAAGATGGCGATGAACAGACTCCTGGGGTTGGAGAAGCGTCTGTCCAGAGATTCGGAACTTCGACAGAGAGTGAACGAGCAGATCAACAGCTTCGAGCAAAAGCAGTACAGTACGGACCCGATTTTGTCAGCCCCATTTTGCGACGAACTTTTTGCTCTCATTATCTAACGGTCAAATATTGTTCAATTCATTTAAGATCATCATCAAACTACTGCTGAAAGGCAGAACATAGAGGGATAATAAGTATGAATATCTGTTTAAATTTTTGAGGGGAGCAAAAAATGTGTTCCGGAAAGGGGCTGACAAAATCGGGTCACTTATGTACATCAGTAAAGCATCAAAGCAAGAAGCCGACAGTCTAGTGTCTGGTATCTACCGCTGGGAGTAGTGATCAATCCCAAGAAGCCAGGCAAGACTCGTATGGTTTGGGATGCGGCCGCGAAAGCTTATGGAGTCTGCTTCATCGATATGCTGCTGAAGGGTCCGGATCTTCTCGTACCGCTAGTAAACGTTTTATTGCGATTCAGACAGGGGAAAGTCGCCGTGTGCTCCGACATTCGAGAAATGTTCCTCCGAATCCTCATCCGTGATGAAGGCAGATGGTCGCAGTGCTTTCTTTGGAGAAGTAGTCCGGAGGAAGAAGTACAAGTATGCGTGATTAACGTGGCGATGTTCGGTGCAACCAGCTCGCCATGTACAGCGCAGTTTGTGAAGAACTGGAATGCTTCTGACTACAGCGAACGGTACCCCAGAGCAGTGGAAGCAGTGACCAAGAACCACTACGTGGATGACTTCCTCGACAGCGTCAACTCGGTGGAAGAAGCAGTACAGTTGGTACAGCAAGTGAAGGATATCCATGCAGCAGCCGGTTTCCAGTTTGGGAAGATACTGTCCAACGAGCAGGAAGTGCTAGACCGACTAGGAGAGACGAGTACAGCGATCAGTAAACCACTGCCAGTAGACAAAGACCGAACATACGAACGTGTTCTGGGCGTCACATGGATTCCGTCGGAAGATGCCTTCACATTCAATAGCCAGGGATTGGAGGAAGTTCTAGGTGACGAGTGGGCGATACCAACGAAGCGCCAGGTCTTGCGTATTGTGATGAAGCTCTACGATCCCTTGGGATTCATCGCACACTTCGTCGTCCAAGGGAAGATTCTGATACAGGAGATTTGGCGGACAGGTACAAACTGAGACGAGCCTATTGCGGAGCAACCACGCGAACTTTGGACAAGGTGGATGGAGCAGTATCAGCAGATCAAAGAAGTAAACGTTCCGCGCTGCTTCTTCAAAGATTTCTGCCCACAGCAAGTCAGCGATATTCAGGTCCATGTGTTCACGGATGCTAGTGTGTCCGCCTGTGCGTGTGTGGCCTACCTTAGAATCACAGTAGATGGAGAGAGTCAGTGCTCGCTGATCGCAGCAAAAACTAAAGTTGCGCCTCTTCGAGCACTTTCTATTCCACGTTTGGAATTACAGGCTGCCATGATGGGTTCCCGTTTACTACAGAACATCTGTTCGGCCCTAACCATCAACATTCAGAGGCGTTTCCTGTGGTCAGATTCAGCAACAGCTCTTGCTTGGCTTCGCTCCGATAGTCGTCGGTATCATCAATTCGTCTCGTTCCGTGTCGGCGAAATCCTGTCGTTGACTAGTGTGGATGAATGGCGCTACGTTCCTTCTCGCGAAAATGTTGCGGACGATGCCACGAAATGGAATAGAGGGCCTTTTTTCGATCCGGATTGCCGTTGGTACCAGGGTCCAGCGTTCCTGCATGATCCGGAGTGTCAGTGGCCTGCGGAACGACCAGGAAATACAGTGGAAGCAGACGCAGCGGCCGAGGAAATTCGCCTTGTAGCAGTACACTGTACAGCAGAGGAAGTGGTAGACGTGCAACGTTTTTCCAACTGGAACAGACTACTACGAGCGACAGCATACGTCCACCGAGCTGTATCAGCATGGAAGCACCTGACAAGCGGGACAAGGTCGCTGAAAATACTCAGCCAGAGCGAGTTCGCGAAAGCAGAGGAAACACTATGGCGGCAAGCACAAGCACAGGCGTATCCGGAAGAAATTCAGTTGTTAGGCGAAGGAAAATGTGTGGCGAAAGGCAGTTCGATACGTGCGCTGTCTCCATTCCTGGACGAGAAAGGAGTTCTACGAGTTGGCGGCAGAATCGAACAAGCTCCATCGATTGCATACGAAGCGAAGCATCCAGTCGTATTACCGAGAAGCCATCGGATCACATATCTCGTTGTGCTTAGCTTCCACCAGCGATTCCTTCATGCGAACACCGAGACAGTGTGCAACGAGTTGAGACAACGTTTCCACATTCCGAGGATGCGAACAGTAGTGCGGAGCGTATGTCGTGGCTGTCAGTACTGCAAGATTAAGAAAGCAGCTCCAGTTCCACCGATGATGGGACCGCTTCCGAAAGTTCGTCTGACTCCCTTCATCCGTCCGTTTACGTACGTTGGCGTGGACTACCTTGGTCATTTCGAAGTCAAAGTCGGTCGCAGTATTGTGAAGCGGTGGATATGTTTGTTCACGTGCCTCACAGTTCGAGCTGTTCATCTGGAGCTAGCACACAGTCTGTCAACGAAGTCTTGTGTAATGGCGTTCAGGCGTTTCGTGAACCGACGAGGAGCCCCGCTGGAAGTATTCTCGGACAACGGTACCAACTTTGTAGGAGCCAGTCGTCAGTTGACAGAAGAGATCGAGTGAACCAAGGCCATCAACGAAGATTGTGCGGCTACGTTCACCAATGCCCGTACACAGTGGCACTTCAACGTTCCTGCAGCCCCGCATATGGGAGGTCCGTGGGAGCGGATGGTGAAGTCTGTAAAAGTAGCAATGGCTGCAATATCCGACAGTCCGCATCATCCGAGTGACGAAGTATTTGAAACCATTATGTCGGAAGCAGAAGGCATCGTTAACAGTCGTCCACTGACATACGTTCCTTTAGAAGCAGCAGATCAAGAAGCGCTCACTCCGAACCACTTCTTGCTGTACAGTTCAAGCGGCATAAAGCAGCCTACAGTTGATCAGTCAGTCTGTCTTCGAGACAGCTGGTCAGTCGCTAGGAACATTGTGGACGAGTTCTGGCGCAGATGGGTGCTGGAATATTTGCCGATGCTAACAAGGAGGACGAAATGGTTTGAGAACGTGAAGCCGTTGGAGCCTGGTGACCTAGTAGTGATAATAGATGAACAGACTCGGAACAGTTGGGAAAGAGGACGGATTTTGGAGGTCTTTCCGGACAAATCAGGCCAAGTTCGACGTGCAGTAGTACAGACAGCTCGAGGAGTCTTCGCCAGGCCGGCAGTGAAGCTGGCAGTCCTGGATATTGGGAGAAACGACAAGATGGCGGATGAAGTTGCACCGGAAACGGAAGTGGTTCACGGGGCGGGGAATGTTACCGGCAACACTGTCGACCGCGAAACGGTGGTGAAACCAACGTCCGTTCCCTCGCAACTGAGCGGCTGCCGCCGAGTGGACTGACAGATCGGATAGCAGCTGACAGAACAAAGACAGACAGACTCATTCAGACTTTGCTAGTGTACAGTGTATTTAGCATTTAGCGAACAGTGATTGAACTTAGTGCATTATTCATATAGTTTGAAGTAAGTTTTTGATAACTATTTATTTGAATTATAATAGTGAATTCATTCTGTTATACCTAGTAGGAAACTACAGCAGTTTTCGGATACAGTCAGCACCGCACAGGACATATTACTCCGAGTCAGTTGAGGTATGTTTTGACCGAAATTATAGATTGCCTTTTCATTCATCAGACAGTGTAAAACAGATTATAACCTCCAACTGAATTATGTAATTTGCATTAGATTGTACTACCCACGTTTTCCCCGGTTACCGATACACCAGGAAGTGACAGAAAAAATACTGAAATTGTAAGAATTGTCTCTAAATATCTGTTAACTGACCACCCAATAACCGATCATAATAAATTACAGCTTTGTAGCTGCTAAGTCTGCAACTAAAAGAACGGTGTTTGTTCTGACGATCGGGAACACACAGGAAGTGTCGAGTGTTTCCGGAATTGCGATGCAGGATGTGCTGGAGTCGGAACAGTGAAGTGAAGAGTATTGGTAGTGATACCAAGGACAAACATCACCGTGACTAGCACGTCCAGAGTAGTGAAGCGACTTTGTTTTGGTGGATAGTTGGGGTTCTGCGGGGTTCAGCAAAGGTAAGGCCAACCGTTGAGGAGGAGTGTTGGAGAAAATGCAACGGTCGTCCGGTATTCGACCTGATTGCCGAACCCCCTAGTGTCGACCTAATTGCCGACACCCCTGTCACAGACAAACAGACGTAACACGTGCGAAATATCCATCGACCACACTTTTAACGATCATTTTAAATTTTCATAGTTGTGGCCTTCACAACCAGAGGCGCGCGCATCGTTTTTCTATGCGTTTGACGTTTCACTCTAGCGCCTTCTGTTGACGATATTGCACAACACAGTGATTCGTGCAACTTTCCCACCAGGTAATGGTAGTGTGAACTGGGCGATAGATTTCCATGAAAATCGTTGAAGGTGTTATGTCTGTTTGTCTGTGCCCCTGTTGTGCATGTTTTTGACACTCCGTTTTGTGCACGTTACCAAGACAATGACAATGAATCAACAATGTATGTATGTGTTATGAATTTCGGTAGAGCGCAAGTAAACAACGCGTGCTCCTGATGATGACTTACAGACGAATGCTTTATTTTTCTCAACACGGAAACATCAATGACATCATACAACAGTAGAGTGGTTCTAGAGGTTTCTTATGGAATTGCAATTTTATAGCATTTCTTCTTCCCTAACAAAATTCCTAACTTCCGTATTTAGTTACTGTTTGGACGACCAAATACCCGGGTCTACTCGTGGTTAGGTGATACAATTAAAGGATATAGGAATGATGATGGGGATGGAATCGTGTTATGATGTTAGTACCTGTCTACAGATCCAACCTATTTGGTGGCCTTCTTTCCCTTGTAGATCTCCTAACAGGCACGTTCACAGTGGTCTCCTGACGTGAAGGTTTTGTGAATTGAGCGTTACCTGTGACTATCCCGCTATCGATGATGGGCTCATTGGAAGGGTCGGTTACAGTATTTCGATCGCAAGTAGCAGATAAGCTTCGTGAAACAACAGAATGATCCTGGACGTCAATGGGAGGATTGGGGGGATCTACTGGGGCCTGCTGAAGTGGAGACAAAGGAGGTCTAACCAGACGATTACGAACCATACTGTCCAAATCTTCATCACTACTCCGCTGAAATGAACGAGACATTGGCCCATGTCTCAACTGGTCTATGTGGCGCTTCCATACTCTACCATCATCTAACTCAACCAAATAATGAAGTTTCCCAACCCTTTCCGTAATGTAACCAAATCTCCATTTCTCCGAATTTGACAGAAAATCTCGTGCTGCAACCCTGTCGTTAACGTTGAATGATCGGCAGCCTTTCTCCTCTCCTTTTTCGCAGTTTCGAATGGAATCTTGCTGTGGTACCATAAGATCGATCCTGGATTTGATTTGTCGCCCAAAAACCACCATTGATGGGCTTTTCCCGGTAGCCGGGTGAATGGTGCGCCTGTACGCCATCAAGATGTTTTGTAGTTCTGCTTGAACATCGGCTCGATGACAGTTTAGCGCCTTTATCTTGTCTTTGAAGGTTTGGACGTAGCGTTCAGCTTGTCCATTTGTGGCGGGGTGATAAGGTGCCCCCATTTTATGAGAGACTCCATTATTTTTCAAAAACGTTTGAAATTGGTCCGAGGTAAACTGCGAACCTCTATCAGTAACTAAAACTGATGGGATGCCAAAAGTAGCAAAAAACTGCCTCATTTCTTGAATGGTAGTTTCGGTGGTTATATCTGGTATTATTTTCACCTCTGGCCATTTGCTGTATGCATCGATAGTTATCAAGAAATAATATCCCATGAATGGACCCGCAAAGTCTGCATGTATTCGCTGAAATGGTTCTGTTGGAGTTTCCCAGCAATGAACCGGTGCCTTTGCAGGGTTTGGTCGAACTCTCGCACAATCGATACAATCCCGAGCCAACTCTTCAATATCGCGATCCATCTTCTCCCACCAACAGTACGATCTTGCTAAGGACTTCATACGAGACGTACCAAAGTGACCACTGTGTAACTCCTCAAGAACTCTAGACCTCAGTGTAGGGGGTACGTATACGCGAATACCACGAAGTAGACAATCTTGCTGGAGGGTGAATTCCTTCTGATCGATACCAAAACGTTCCTGACCATTGACAATTCTTCCTGTTCTCAGGCCCTCAAGCAGACTTTTGACACACGAATCCTTAGAGGTGTGTTGCTTCAATTCTTCAACAGAAATCGGGAGAGTTTGAATTTGATTGATTTCCAAAGCGTCAGGTTCTTCTAAAGTTTTACTGGATAACGCAATTGGAAGACGAGAAATGCCATCTGCGTTGCCACGCTCCTTCGAACTGCGATAGCGAATCTCAAAATCAAACGATTCCAGAAACACGGCGTAATGTTGCATGCGCATAGCTGATAATGTTGGTAGCCCTTTCTGAGGTGAGAAGATCTGTGCCACTGGTTTATTGTCAGTTATCAAGATGAACTTTCTGCCATAAAGGTATTGATAAAACTTCTTAACTCCAAAAACAATAGCGTACGCTTCTTTATCTATCTGGCTGTATCTCTGTTGTGTCGCGTTAAGAGTCTGCGAAGCATATTGAATTGGGCGCTCCGTACCGTCCGAGAAAATATGGCTCAGTACAGCAGCTACACCGTAAGGTGAAGCGTCTGTGGCCAGAACTAGCGGCAAGTTCATATCGTAGTGTACTAATACCCTTTCGGACTGCATCTCAGTTTTGATCCATCTAAAGGCTTCCTCACATCGCCTATCCCAAATGAAAGCAGTGTTGTCTTTGAGTAAATTGTTTATCGGATAAATCCTTGTACTTAACCCTCTAATACCCAAATTTTTTATTTTGATCTAAATATCATTTTTCGTCATCTAAAATCGGTTTAAACATGTTTTGGAAGATGATTCTTTTTAATTCTCGATTTCGTGAATTTCAGTTTTTGATTTTTCTAATTTTTATTTTTGAACATCCCCACACTTTTATATTTTTCCTGGAAGCCAATTTAGGGAACGGATTTTTTGAGATGAAAACATTTTGAGATTTTATGGTTATTGTTGAAATATTATTATTTTAAATTTTTTTCACACAAAATTTTATTTTCCGTGTAATTCTAAGGAAAATAATTTTAGAGTGTATTCGATTCCCTTAAACTATTAAACAAGGATAGAATGATTTGGGAAAAATTTAAAATATGTTAATTGTAGCGATTCAATACAAAATAAACAATGACTTCTAAAAGGTGACTAAAACATCAATTTTTCAATGATTTTTAAAAAATGTAAATACGCTTTAAAATACACCAAAAACCATTTTGAGATATACAGAACAGTCCTAAATATCAGCCAAAAATATAAAAAAAATATTTTCCACGAAACAAAAATTACAAAAATGGTCAAACTATACCCCGTCTAAAGGCGGGATTGGGTATTAGAGGGTTAAATTTTCCAAAAATCTGCCGTAATAATTTACAAGGCCAAGAAACGCTCGCACCTGTTCCCGATTTTCAGGTCTTGGCATTTCTTGGATAGCTGTAATTTTCTGTTTCATCTTATGTATTCCGTGCTTGTCAATCACGTAGCCACAATACTCAATTTTATCGGCAAAGAACTCACACTTGTCAACGTTAATACGCATATTATACTCTTGAAGTCTGCGTAATACTTCGAAAAGCCTAGCCAAATGAGTAGCAGCGTCAGGTCCAGTGATTTTCACATCATCCAGAAACACCGAAACTCCTGGAATTCCCTGTAATATCTGTGAAATTTCGCGTTGAAAAATGGCAGGCGCCGAGGCAACTCCGTACATTAGCCTAGTGGGTCGGAATAATCCGAGGTGAGTGTTTAGTGTAAGCATTGCCTGATCTTCAGACTGCACAGGCATCTGTAGATAGGCTTGTGATAAATCTATTTTTGAGAATTTTTCACCTCCTGCCATATTTGCGAACAGCTCGTCGATTGTAGGCAACGGATGCTCATCTACCAATAGGCCCTTGTTAACTGTCAGTTTATAATCTCCGCACAATCTAACTTTATTCGGTGACTTCATTACCGGAACTACAGGGGTTCCCCACTCACTGTGATTTACCTTAACTAGGATCCCATTTTCAACCATCCTTTCGATTTCCTTTTCAACCGTTGTCCTAATCGAAAACGGAACAGTACGTGCCTTAAGAAAAACTGGGTTGAAATTCGGTCTGAGAGCAAGAGACGCTTCAATCTTTTCAATTCTTCCGACTGATGACTCGAAAACCAAGGGAAATTTCTCCTTTAAGGTTCTTACAACACCTTGCGACGAAGTATCAGGAGAGACCGAATTGACCGAGGAATTGACTGTAGTAATAGATTTTCCCATAATAACGTTCCAGTTTAAGTCGAGAGCATTCATCCATTCGCGACCCATGAGTGGATGTCGATCGGTCTTGACCACAAATAAGCGCAACTTATGAGACTGACCCTCGTATTTGACTGTAGCGTACACAATACCATAAACCTCAATCGGGTTTCCGCAGTAACTTCGTAGCTCGACTTTAGTTTCATGCAACGGAACATCAGGTATATACTTATTCTTGTCAGTGAAACCCATCAAAGACACAGGAGAGCCGCTATCTACCTCAAATTTGATAACACCTCCGCCCACCTTTACTCTCAAAAATATTTTAGGAAACAACGCATAATCTTCATCATTTATTTTGCCAATCTCAAATACACACACTTCCTGATCATTATCAACCTCTGTATCTGAAGAGTTGTCCTCTTCCACCAAATGTGCCTGGTATTTCTTTACGTGGAACTTGCCTTTTGCTCTGGCTTCATTTGTGAAAGCGAGACACACCCTTTGCAAATGGCCCTTCTTCTTACAAAATCCGCAAATCGTATTCTTATGAGCACAGGTATTTGCCAAATGGGTCTCGCTGCCACATCGAAAGCATTTGTTAGTATTTTTGTTAGTTACCTTTGAACCACTGGGCCCGTAAGATGACTGATGCTGTGGCTTCTTGATGTCGCTGAGATTAACGTCATGAATCCTCCGGTTCAGCATTTCAACTCCCTCACCAGATGCTTCCATCGAAATTGCGATCTGTTTCGCCTTGTCGAACGTGAGATTTTTTTCTTCGATGAGCCGAGACTTGATTTTTTGACTGCGCAATCCAAACACCAACTGGTTTCGTAATGCCTTTGGTAGGTATGCCTCGAACTTGCAATGTTTTGATTCCCGCTGAAGTGCAGTAATGAAGTCCGTAATGGATTCTCCTTCTTTTTGCTGCCGCGAACGAAACTTCCATAACTCTACCATCTCCAATGGTTCGGGGTCGAAGTAGGATTCCAGCGTAGAAACTATTTCCGCATACGTCTTCGTCTCGGGCTCCGTCGGAGACATATGATCACAGAGTACGTTGTATGTCTCCGCGCCCATATAGAACAGCAGCATATTCTTCTTGTTGGCATCCGGCACACCGAATATTTGAAATGCACTCTCCAGACCCTTCACCCAGCGAAGCCACTTTGATCGGTTCTTGTCAAACGGTTCCAAGTTGAATGATGGCGGTATGGCAGCAACAGCACCCGCAGCAGCAGCAACGCCTCCAGCAGCTCTAGCGTTCTGTTGACTCATTTCGCAGCAAATAACAACAGCGCAGAAACAGCAAGCAGCAAGTTCTCGATGCACGGCAATTTGCAATGCAGCAACGAACAGTAGTTGTAGTAGTAGTAATCGTTCGCAATTTCACGCACGCACACAGGCAAGAGCAGCTAAACTGTCCGCACACGAGAAGGTACACTCCGTCCCGCAAATCACGCCGCAACTGCTATAGTGTTTTTCACATCCAGAATACACACACGGAGTGGCCCCAACGCACAATGCCGAGCCACCGCAAGATCCAATGAGCTTCCACCTTCCGGATTGTGGGGCGTTCCGCACCGAGCACTTGTCCTCGAAATTATCTTCTTCAACCCGTAGGTTAATCCGTTTCTGAGTATTTATTCGTCCTTCGCTTTTCGGCCGCAGGTTCTACCTTTTCGTCGCCAAACTGTTATGAATTTCGGTAGAGCGCAAGTAAACAACGCGTGCTCCTGTTGATGACTTACAGACGAATGCTTTATTTTTCTCAACACGGAAACATCAATGACATCATACAACAGTAGAGTGGTTCTAGAGGTTTCTTATGGAATGGCAATTTTATAGCAGTATGTTTACCATTTTATGTTGGAATAAATGTTTATCGCTTGACGACGGAACACTTGCGTTTTCCTCCCGCGGCATTTTTCCGAGTTTCCCGGTAGTGTTTTCGCGTTTCCACGCATTATCCGCTGCGTACCTGTCCGCTTCGTCTAACAAGAGACACATAAGTTTGCTCTTGAGACAGACCAAAAGTTAAGTTTTGTTACGCTGTGTTATCGATCAAAACAACCAATTCCCATCATTCCATATAACGTTGAAAACTTCATTTGTATCAACAAAATGAGGACCACAAACATGGCCCGGAAGCACTAACACATCTTTAAAATTCTTACCCCAACATCGCCACAACGAAGAAAGTGTAGCAAATCCATCACTCCAACTTCCAAGTGCAGTTTTGACCGTGATCGATAACGCGCAGGCACTCAAGACAACATCCACAAAAAGTTGGTCGGTTTCGCCTTTTTGTCTTTTATTTATTCGTTCTCGCTTCCATCCGCTCGACGAGTGTCTAAAAATAGATTTCTGAGCTGCCGCAGGAGCAGCCATCACCAACACAATCACATTCCGGCTTTGTTAGAGGCAAAAGTGCAGTCCTTTAAAACAATCCGGTTTTTTATATTGAAACTACCAAATCTGTGTTTGTTCTAACCAACTGTCAAAAATTTCGACAAATGAAAATATTTCTATTATCAAACAATGGAACAGTTCAGTTTTAACTAGAAATCAGTTTATCGCTATAGCAAACTAAAAAATTGTTTGATTTGAACTAGAATTTAATTGTGTTCACAATTTATTTTTCTGCGTGTACAACAATAAAACATCTTGATTGCCAAGGCACTGTTTTCTACAATTTGTTGAAAATATATAATAGAAAATATACTAAGATACACAATTAAGTATGCTCAAATTCATATCGAACATGAATATGACATCACAAAGATGTTGCGCAGGCTCCATCTTCTGCGCTTTTTCAGTCGTATGGCAGTCTGAAAATTGGTTTTATTGCTTCAAATCAAATCTTTGTAACTGGTCATACTGGAGTCGAAATAATTTCTATAAGACATGTTGTGTTACTTGGGATACTTATGCCCAAACAAATTTTGGTGACAAAACCGTTCTATCGGAGATGTGGAGATTGTACGTGCTAGAGATGGGCGAACCGTTCGCGAACGGTTCCGAAAAACTAGTTCTAAGGAAAGAATGATTGAACGGTCGTTCATTTTAAAAGAGCGGTAGTTCTCCGTTCTCTAAAAAAACGAGAAAATTAAGGTCCTACAAAACTTTTCATTCAGTTTTTTTTGATGAACGAGTGATGTGTTCTGAGAGAGCGAATGTTGCAATCATTTTGTAAAATAGTGCTTCGATGACATATGCAGCCGGTCGAAAGACAGCAGTTGATAAATAATGTGTCAATAATGTACAGTATGGCAAATCCTATATATTTTTTTGCGGAGTTGGATTTGCTTTGACTGCGGCTCAATACATTTTGCAAAATTTAAAACCCCAATTCTGAGGGAATCTCAGCTGAAAGCTTCATAGGAATCCCTGAAATAATCACATAATAAATCCCGGGAGGAATTGCTGTATAAGTTCCGAGCAGGAATCCCGGCTCGTAGCAAGAATTCCATTAGGATTCTCTGAATATGTTTCCCCAGAACACTTTGAAAGTATACTAAAATGAATCTGTTAAGTAATTCCATGAAAGAACGGTGGTAGAAAATTCTGAAAGAATCCTTTCAGGATTTTCTAAAGCAATTCTGGCAGAAAACTCCGAAATTTTTCGTGAAGGAATCCTGTAAAGAATACCTAATGGAATTCTTAGAGAGATGATCATGATTCCTGATGACTTCTGGTCCTGCCGGTCAGAAGCTGAGCAGGATTCCTGTAAGAACCATAGAAGATGTCTCTATGATCTAGGATTGCCTGAAAAAAAATCTCGGAAGAAATCTATATTTTTTCATATTTTTCTATCGGAAGGAATTCCTTAAAGAGTCACAGCAGGAATCCAGGAAGGAATCTCTGAAAGCACAAATCCCAGAAGGAATGCAGGAAAGAATAACTAAAAGAATCACAGCAATCTCGGAAGCAATATCTGAAGGAATCCTTGGAATAAAACTGGGAAGATTCTCGAAAAGAACACCTGAAGAAATCCTGGAAAGCATTTCTGAAGGTATCTCGAAAAAAAACCTCAGCTCATCTAATCTCATCTCAATTCTTCACCCCACTCTTTAGTCTCTACCTTACTGTCTTCTTTGCGCTCTATTCCAACCCTCTATCATAGCCTTCAACCCTACCATTTGCCTTACCCTCTACCCTATACTCTACCATAACCACTGCATTATCCTTTACCGTACCCTCTAGTCTATATTGTGTTTAATCGTACTGTCTACCCTACACTGAAATAAATTTTGTTGTGGAAATTACCGATTCCATAGTAAAATTACTAACCGTACCTATGATTCTCAACCGACAACAAAATCTGTTAAGTTCACTGAAATATGATTGAAGTAACAATACATTGCAGTAAATTGGACTAAAAGCGTAGTCACCTCAACAACAAAACATTGTTAATTTTTCCTGGACGCGCATCTTACAACACGGTATGGTTAAAAATACAATGCCCAGCTGTTAAATTTAGATTATTTTTGGTAATGTTAACCAATGATGTTGTTTTCTACTCATCAAGCCCGATCGATAGATACCCATATTGCATGGTATTATAGCTCAAACTACCATTCCGTGGCCGCCATCTTGGATATGGTCCGACATCTTGGATTTGAAAATAGGGTGAAATATCGATTTTTGACTTCTACTCATGAAGCCCGATCGATAGATACCCATATTGTATGGCATCATTGCTCAAACTCGCATTCCGTGGCCGCCATCTTGAATATGGTCCGCTATTTTGGATTTAAAATTATGTTAAATATCGATTTTTGATTTCTACTCATCAAGCCCGATCGATAGATATCCATATTGCATGGTATTATAGCTCAAACTACCATACCGTGGCCGCCATCTTGGATATGGTCCGACATCTTGGATTTGAAAATAGGGTGAAATATCGATTTTTGACTTCTACTCATGAAGCCCGATCGATAGATACCCATATTGCATAGTATCATAGCTCAATCTACCATTACGTGGCCGCCATCTTGGATATGGTCCGCTATCTTGTATTTCAAAATGCCGTCGGATATTCATTTTTGAGTTCTACTAATGAAGCCCGATTGATAGATACCCATATTGCATAGTATCATAGCTCAAACCTGGGTGTTCTAGATACTACACACGAAATACAAAACAAAACTTCATCGAACTTCAAGAAAATTGCAATTTGTCAACAACAATCAAGACAGCTTCCATACATATCATTAGTTCTGGTTTGGTGTGTAACTTTTGCTTTTCCGGACAAACCTCGAATAAAGGCTGAAGTTGATTTAAATGTTTCACTGAGATTTTTTTCAATTTTTGTTCAACACTTCGAAAGAAACGCACTTAACTGCATTTTATTGCTCAAATGCAAACTGTTGCGTTTCACTTATGTTTCTATGTGAAGAAAACTGAATTGAACTTGCATTTTTTATAGCAAAAAAAGTATTAATTCCAGTTACGCTCTTTTTCCACTTTAGTCCGTTGCAACGCGTTGTTTTGAATTTGGGCTCGCTTTGACAGCTCATGACAGCGAAATCTCGGCTTGCCTTGACCGCCATCTTGGATTATGGTCCGCCATCTTGGATTTAAAAATGGCGTTAAATGTCGATTTTTGACTTCTACTCATCAAGCCCAATAGATAGATACCCATATTGCATGGTCGCCATCTTGGATATGGTCCGCCATATTGGATTTCAAAATGGCGTCGGATATTCATTTTTAAGTTCTACTTATGAAGCCCGATCGATAGATACCCATATTGCATAGATCCGAAGCAGCATTGCCGTTAAAAAGCATATATTCTGGAGTTTTGACCGCCATCTTGAAGCCTAAGCCGCCATCTTGAATTCCAATAACCTTACTATCACATCCACATCCTAAGGAATGTGTATGCCAAATTTGATTGAAGTTTCTTGACGCATTCCAGAGTTATGCCGGTACATTGATACATCACTGATAAAATTGCAAACGTAATGTTTATGTAGGTGAAACCTTTACGATTTATAAGACTCCATAATAGTTAGTTTTAAATACGCTTACATAAATATTATAACACCTTTATTGCTACTTATGTTGGGCACCATAACACATATACGTTACACGCGAGACTCCCTGGTAACACGTACTTCAACATCGACGCCCAACAACGTGGACGACGACGCTCACCGAGAAAGACGCCGGCGGCAGGCCAACACGCCACAGCGATCAACCGCCGCGATCGTTGAACCACGGAGGTGATGACACAGCATAGCAACAGCCAGGCGAACCAGCGAGTCGACCCCAGACGTCCAACAACGTGGACGCCGATGCCGATGCGATGGATTTATGCTGATTAATTAAATTGAATTGATAAAAGGGACAGTTGAGGGAAAATTAGTTTAGTTCGTATTGTATTGTAACAGTGTAGAGTCACGATTAAATTTAATAAATGTTTTTTTTTATTATGAATGTTAGTGAACATCCATAGCTGGCGCAGTCTTAAAGTCGAGTAGTGAAACAAAGTGTTAAGTGTTTTTGAAGCGGATATTCGAATATCACAAATCACGGAGTTTCCAAAGGAGGATCAATCCTAAATCTAACGGCGGATACTTGGAAGTCCAGCAGCAGCTGTTTCAGAGCGGATATCTGGAATTTGCGACTACCAGGAGGATCGACCCCGCTACTCGGAACCTACTCCCATCGGTCTCAGACACAAGTACACGAACTCCAGGATGAAGTTACTGATCCTGTAAGTAAAACCTTTTCTCAAATCTTAAAGTGATAGTGTGTGAAGTTGAATAAGTTCAAGAGGGCACATCTTGTATCTTTTTGTTCAGTTCCAATCGCTAGTAAAATTAAAGTGCAACCCGAGAAGAAACATTTCTTGTTCGCGGTCAAAACCTCATAAAAGTGAACTCACTCCGGCAACGTAAAAGCCACACGACGAGAAAATCAAGTGCAACTACTACCGTTCCTAACGGTACCTCAAACGCGAAACATAAGCGCGACACACGGTTTCAATTAAACCGAGGCATCATGACTTCTCCAGTCACAGCAGAAATTACTAAAGACCAGTTGATTGCTCAAATTACAGCACTCACTGAGAATCAAAATAACTTAATTCAAACAATTGCGTCATTAGAACGCAGAGCTAAAGATCCGTTTCTTAATTTTGTTACACCAGATCCAATCAAAAATATCCCCAATTTTAATGGGAATCGTAAAGAAACATTAGCATGGATCGAGGATACGCAACAAACATTAGATTTATTTGAAGAATACGAGGATGAACCCACTTACAAGCAAATTATGCGAGTGGTTCGTTCAAAAATAACTGGCGAAGCAAGAGAGGTATTAATTGCTTCTGGAAATCCCAAAGAATGGGAAGATATTAAAGAGATATTGTTAAACTCTTTCGGTGACAAAAGGGATATTACTTCACATATTCAGTCCCTATTTTTCATCAAACAAGGGAAACTACCACTCATTGAATATTATCACAAATTAAAATCAATAGACACGGCAATTAAATCCTCAGCCGCTCAGCTAGACGATTATAAAAAATCTATAGAGGCTGTCAATAAATTGATTAGTCTAATGTCTTTAACGAGATACATAGACGGGCTCAACGGAGAGCAAATCTCAATGTATGTTCGCAGCTACCGACCCAAAACTCTTGAAGAGGCCCACGACATAACGATGCAGCATTTGAACGCAACGTTCCGACAAAAAATGGAGAATAGACAGTTCCCTAGTTTGCCAAAATTACCAGAAACTAAACCACAGAATAACACCTCTCACCAAAAATTCAATCAACAAAATTCGCATAACAAGTTTAATGGTTCTGGAAAATTTAGAAATAATAAACAGAACCATGATGATGACGTATCAATGAGAACTGCCAAATCCAGGTTAGATCAGGTAAACCAGCACGAGGCAAAACACAAGCAAAATGAGGAGGAATACGACCCCCCTTCGCATTCGGACGAGTCAGTCATGAAACCAGACGACTCTACTTTGGATTCGGATGACGACAGCTACTTTGTAGATGACGAACTAAATTTTCAGGTGGTCGATGCACACGAAATAAATCGATGAATAATAATTTTGTGCCGTATCTAATAATTCATACAACTAAAGGCAATTTGAAGTTTTTAGTGGACACAGGTGCCAATAAAAACTACATTTCGCCTAACCACGTAAATGAAGAAAACTGCAAACCTGAAACAGGTATTCACGTTTCAAATATCAGAGGGAAACACAAAATCGAGAAATCAGCCTCTTTCGACGTATTTCAAATTAAAAAGAAGGTCAAATTTTACATTTTTCAGTTTCACGATTTTTTTGACGGGCTGATTGGTTACGAAACATTGAGAGATCTCAATGCACAGCTGAATATTGGAAAAAACACGCTTAAAATTGGCAGAAAAACATTCAAATTAGAGAAGTAATTTTCTCAAAATCACAAAATCAACCTCACGGAGCAAGAATATCAATTTCTAGATCTACCGGTAAAGAGAGATGGAAATTTCCTCGTCGAAGAAGAAACAAAATTTGAACACTTTTCGATTCTCCCTGGTTTATATGAGGGCAGAAACGGAAGAGCCATGATGTCCATCAGAAATCATAATCCGCAAACAACTCTACAAATTAACTGTAATGAAATCGAAATTGGCACCGATTACTTCCAATTGAAAGAAATACCAAAATCTACACAAACGGCACTAGATACAGAATTTCATTTTAGAGACGAACACCTGAACGAGGAAGAGAAAAGAGCGCTCAAAACGGTTATTGATGCCAATAAAGAAGTACTCTACTCCGACTCGAAAAAACTAACCTTCACTCACAAGATCAAACACCACATCAGAACCTCAGACAATATTCCGATACATACAAAATCTTACAAGTACCCCCAAATCTTCGAAACGGAAGTTCAGCAACAGGTCAAAAAGATGCTCAATGATGGGATAATAAAAGAATCTATTTCGCCATACACCTCTCCCATATGGGTCGTCCCCAAAAAAAGCGACGCCTCTGGGAAGAAAAAGTTTCGTTTAGTGATCGACTACCGAAAGCTTAACGAAAAAACGATAAGCGATAAATATCCCATACCGGAAATAACGGATATTCTCGACAAACTTGGAAAAACTTGTTATTTTTCTACGATCGATTTGGTATCTGGATTTCACCAAATCCAACTCGCCGATGAAGATACGGAAAAAACAGCATTCTCAGTTAGTTCAGGAAAATATGAATTCACACGAATGCCATTCGGGCTGAAAAATGCACCCGCAACTTTTCAGCGAGTAATGGACTGTATTTTAAGAGAGTTCTTGGGAAAATGCTGCCTCGTCTATATGGACGATATAATCGTTTTTTCAAGCTCACTCGAAGAACATAAAAAATACCTCATGAAAATACTGAATAGATTAAAAGAAGCCAACCTTAAAATACAATTGGATAAATGTGAGTTCTTTAGAAAGGAGGTACAATATCTTGGACACACCGTTTCTGAAGAGGGTGTCAAACCAAACACAGACAAAATCGAAATCATAAAAAAATGGCCCATCCCAAAAAATGAAAAGGAAATCCGCCAATTTCTCGGAACCTTAGGGTACTACCGTAGGTTCATCAAAGATTTTGCGAAATTGGTGAAACCTTTAACCGGACTACTCCGCAAAGAAGCAGATTTCAACATCACTCCCGAAATAGTGGAATGCTTTGAAAAATGTAAAACACTCCTTACGATGGATCCCATACTTATCTTTCCTGATTTCTCAAAAGAGTTCATTCTGACTACTGATGCCAGTGATTATGCCATTGGTGCAGTCCTCTCGCAGGGACCAGTAGGCAAAGATCGCCCAATAGCATACGCCTCCAGAACACTAAACAGCACTGAAGAAAATTACTCCACATTAGAAAAGGAATTCCTGGCAATCGTGTGGGCGGTAAAGCATTTTCGTCCATACCTTTATGGGAGGAAATTCAAACTTTTCACAGACCACCAACCTCTTACCTATTCTATGTCTGATGCTAATAAAAGGGTTGTTAGAGGAAAAGTTGCTTTAGAGGAGTTCGACTATGAGCTCATCTATAAACCCGGAAGCCAAAACACAGTAGCAGATGCACTCTCAAGAATAAAACCGGACCAACTTAACGCCAACGAACAGGCAGAAGCTAATGAACAATCATCGGAAAGCGATAGCGATTTAGAAACAGTTCACTCTGCAGAAACAAGCGACGATTTCTTTATTTGGTGCACTGAAAGACCTATTAATTGGTTCAAAACTCAATTAATTTTTAAATTAGGCCAAATAGACGCAATAACTTACGAGGAGATATTTCCAAAATATCACCGATTTACATTTACGAAGCCTAATTTTACAGAAGCAGACATTGTAGAAATATTTAAAGGATATCTTAATCCACGAGGCATTTCCTGTTTGAAAATACCGATTCCCTTGGTACAACTGGTACAAGAAACCTATCGGAAACACTTCACTAATATCAAATTCAAAGTTTTCGTTTCAGAAAAAATATTGGAAGACGTCAGACTAGAGGAACAGAAGGATGCTATCATACGAGACACGCATGATGCAGCACACCGAGGAATAAAAGAAAACAAAATGCAAATTTCACAAAATTATTTCTTTCCGGAAATTGAACGAAAATTAAAGACGTTCATAAGCTCCTGTCACATTTGTAAGAAAAGCAAATATGACAGGAAACCCCCAAAATTAATTCAGAAATCAATTTTCGGCTCTAAACAATTTGAACGGGTACACATTGACATTTTTTTCATGGAAGGTCAAAAGTGGTTAACAATCGTAGACTCATTTTCTAAATTCGCGAATACCATTCCACTACCGACTAGAACAATCGTCGATTTGAAACACGCTCTTTCGGAACACATCAGACACTTCGGTAGACCACAAACGATAGTTTGCGATCAAGAACCCGGGTTCAAATCAATAGATTTCGTCGGATTTCTTAACGAACTAGGCGTCGAAATTCATTTTGTTAGCAATTCGGCCTCCAATGGAATAGTCGAGAGATTCCACTCAACTTTGATTGAGCTTTACAGGACTCTTAAATCAAAATATAAAGAACTCCCCATTAACGACCGAATTAACATTATTACAGATATTTATAATAATACATTCCACTCTGTAACAAAACGAAAACCGCGCGAATTAATATTCAATACATTAAACATTACTGACGCCGCGGATCTAATCGAACAATCCAATAAAATCCACACCGCAGTAAAACTGGAACTAGATAAACGTAAGCAAATTTACGAACAAAAACACGAAAACCGTGAACAACCCACGACAATTAATCCAAACGATTCCAAATACGTAAAAATATCTCAAAGGCTAACTAAAGATAAAGATGTTTATAAAATAACTACAGTTCAAGAAGATAACAATTTAACTTTCAAAGATACAAACGGAGTCAAGATTCATAAAAATCGCATTAAAAATTAATTAAATACTTAAATGCAAATTTGCAGGAAAAACTTAAAATAATAAATCACTAAATTTTTTCTTCTCTTGCAGACTAATCCTCATCAAAACAATAAATACCACTATTTATAAGGAAATACCTAACAACAACGGATTGGTTGCATTTAAGCTGAAATCAACAAGAATCAAGATCGGATACAACAGGATGATACATAAAGCGAACCTTAACTCAATAGAAAACAGTATAGGAAACATAGAAAAGATTACAAGGTCATTTAAAACTATCGAACACTTAGAGCAAACACTTTTAGATAAAACGAAAATAGCTAAAGATAAACTCAATAGTCTCATACCCCATAGGGCCAAAAGAGGTCTAATGAACGCATTAGGTACAGCTATCAAATTTGTCGCAGGAAACCCTGATAATGACGATCTTGAGATTTTGCAACAAAGCTTAGGTGTATTACAAACTCAGGAGAATAAACTTGCAAACAATCAAGGAAGACAAATTCAAATAAACGAACTCTTCCAAAATAAACTCAATAACATTACAAATTCAATCCGGAAGATTAGCTCAAAAATATCAAGCGAACATAATACAGTTCAAGGATTGAGATCAGGATTAGAATTCGTGAACCTCATTTGGAACATAGACAAAATTATTCACATTTTAGAAGACATAGAAGAACAAATAGATTTCTCAAGAATAGGACTAGTGAACAAAAATATCCTCTCATTAGAAGAAAAACAGTTAATAGCAGATAGGCTCAAGAAACAAAACTTAAATTTAAAATTTTTGGATGAGATTTTTCAGTATACTTCAGCAAGCATCGCCATCAACAACGACGAAGCAGCTCTATTAGTGAAAACCCCGATTTTGGACCGAAGGACGTTCGACTTACTGGAACTCCATACTTTGAAAATCAACAACACACGTATCGACACGTACGTCAACTTGGTTGCGAAACATGGCAGCACGATATATTATCAATCAACAAGATGCGACATCTGTGACAACGCTAATCTAATCGAAGATGATTGCATCTATAACATATTGAACCATCAAACACCCACATGCCCGATGACGAAAGCAGGACAAGTAACCCAAGTCAAGGAAGTCACGCAGGGAATCATCCTACTCGACACCAACGAGAACATAGAAGTGAAGGATTCTTGCGGAAATTCGAGGTTGGTAAGCGAAGCTACAATAGTTGAAATTCAAAATTGCACCGTCAAAATACGCAATTACACATTCCACGGACAACCCGACATAACACACCAAGAAGAATACCTTATTCCAATATACAGTAAACCCCTCAGGACAGGAAACTTCACAAATCTAGATGATGAAAGCCCCATGCTACAGTTTCAAAACCTTGAAAAACTAAAGGAGGTCCAATTATCTCTGAACCATCTACGGCATGGAGTAACATTTGGAGGGGCCACCCTCGTTGCGATAACATTTCTTTGTGTCTTTTTCGTTTATCTCTACAAGCAAATCAGGCCAACGGTAGACAAGAAAGCAGCCGAATTCCTGCCGGAGCTCCTCACAGCTACAAGAGTGGACGAGAGGACAGACAACGAAAGCATCCCGTCAATTAACATCAGCCATGAGAAGACAGATCGAAGTACCAAACCAACGTTGAGAATCGAGCTGCCAGAACATCAAACGAGGACGCTTGAAACTCAGGGGGGAGACGTTACACGCGAGACTCCCTGGTAACACGTACTTCAACATCGACGCCCAACAACGTGGACGACGACGCTCACCGAGAAAGACGCCGGCGGCAGGCCAACACGCCACAGCGATCAACCGCCGCGATCGTTGAACCACGGAGGTGATGACACAGCATAGCAACAGCCAGGCGAACCAGCGAGTCGACCCCAGACGTCCAACAACGTGGACGCCGATGCCGATGCGATGGATTTATGCTGATTAATTAAATTGAATTGATAAAAGGGACAGTTGAGGGAAAATTAGTTTAGTTCGTATTGTATTGTAACAGTGTAGAGTCACGATTAAATTTAATAAATGTTTTTTTTTTATTATGAATGTTAGTGAACATCCATAGCTTATATACGGCAAAATTCCATTTATATGTGCGCATTAAAAAGTATAATTATTCTCCGTTAGTTAAAAATTATGTTTATCCACATATAATTTTAAAGTTTGACCGAATTGATTCAAGACAAAAACAATATCATTTTTCGCGCCAATCGGAAGCGTCGGGAGAGTCTTCTGCTTAGTCAGGTAACTATTTTTCTAAATTTCTTCATAAACTGTCTACTTAAACCTTTATGTTTTGTTAATTTTAGTTGTATCACTGGCCTGGGCCGTTGATCCGTACTCTAGTCGAAGACCATATGGCATACAAACATTATCTTTGGATGCATATAGATATTTAAGGAATGAATTAAATCTTTGATTAAATCTAAAACAAAACATTGTTATTATTCTTTTTTTTCATATTTTTGCTCTTATATTAAATTTGCCCATAATTATTATAAACTACGCATGAATAAATATCGGCTTAGGGACAAAACGTCGAAAGACAAAACGTCGAATGCCAAAACGTCGAATGCCAAAAGGTCGAATGCCAAAACGTCGAAAGGGACAAAACGTCGAAAGGACAAAACGTCGAAAACGAGTAATCTAAGCAAATAGTGAGTTTTTTATTCTTTTAAAGGATACTCATTCTTTCACTTGTATCTACCAACTAGTTCAGAGGGGAGCCTTCCTGAGGCTCCCTGAAACAACACCTCAGGGTCGGCATCCCAACTAACAATCGCAAGCCGCAAACCAGCATGCATGCTGAATTGTTGCTTTATAATAGCAATGATAGCTGAACTAAAATTATGCTGTACACATTACTGTACAAATGTTTTTTTTTTTCAATTGAAAAAGCCAATGTTCAACCTTTCGTATCGGTATCAACAATTATAAATTTAAACACTTTTCAAGCGTTTAATAATATTTTTATTCGACTTGCAGTTATTTCTTTACAAAATAGTTTAACAAGACCTTTTTCTGCTTCTTGTCAAGTACATGCAAAAATTAGAACATGTATCTGTACAATGTGTTTTTCACAAGTCA
Source organism: Aedes albopictus (assembly GCF_035046485.1). Classification (NCBI taxonomy): domain Eukaryota; kingdom Metazoa; phylum Arthropoda; class Insecta; order Diptera; family Culicidae; genus Aedes; species Aedes albopictus. The sequence goes on along the minus strand of NC_085137.1, from coordinate 276,947,207 downwards.
AATAAGCGCTTTCGTTTCATCATACTTCGACTCAGTGTACAAAATGAAAAACACGTGTTTTTTACTGAACAGCAGCTGAATTAACGTGTTCTTCAGTTGTCAACCTTAAACAGAACATTATTCACCACTGCTGAATAGGAGTCAAAGTGTAATCAATATACTACCACGGGAAGTTTATGTTTTGATTTGAGCGCGTCAATTCATCATCTCTAGGATGGCGCAGATAGGAAGGCAAGCGGCTGGCAATCGATGGGTCTCGAGTTCGAATCTTGATTTAGGTAAATGTATTTGTAGTTATTATTTCACAATAGTTGTTCACAGCATAAAGTGTCAATCATAAACTCTCGTAGAAATTGAAAAATTTTGCATTTTATTTTTTTAAATCATTTTTGCAGTAGCTGAATAACAGCTTTACTATCAGTTTGTAAAATGTTTTAAACAACAAACAGTTCAGTTGGTACACAACACTATGCTTTATTGTTTCTCCAAATTTGTGTGAACAATACCCGAACAAAGGTTGTGCCTGAAAATTATCCAAATGTTATTCAGCACCATGCTGAATTAATTCGTCGTAAAGGTGCTTGTAAAAAGAGTAATTGTTAGTTGGGATGTTCCTTGACCAGTTCTTCGTGGGTAGGAAATATTCGCACTGTCGTGTATAAAAAACTCACATCACGTCACGTTAAGCGTAAAATTACTTATTCCCAAACCTTCCCGGCTTTTCTTCTCTTACTTCTTTGAGGCCCCTTCTACTGGCACCCAGTGTTGCATTTGAACTAAACGCGAGCCAAAAAGGCACAAATCTCCCACACAGAGGAGAACGTGCCACTTGAGCCACTTTTCTGATACCTGAGCCAAAAAGGAACTGAGCTTGGATGTGACGCATCTGCATACACATGTGTTGTTGCGCGAATATATGCGCCACAATGAAATGGGACATTTTGGCATCGGGCTTTAAGATTCTGCACCAAAATCCGGATTTTCCGGTAATCCACGGTGACCGAACTGGTTCCCCTTCTCAATAGAGGGTGACTTTCTGAATCGAATCAACCCAAGATTGTTAGAATTTGTGAAAAAATGGCAGACACATGACCATTTAAGTTTACCAGGTACCAGGGTGCCATGTTTTTGCGGGTGCAGTTCTTGATCAAATTTTGAAATGAGCAATGTTCAAATATGTTTGATCGCAGCGTGCCGTTTTTGAACTTCAACGCAAATTGATCACGTTCAAATGCAACACTGCGAGCGGCACACTGTCACAAATTTTCAGCAGTACGTCACAACTTCCTTCAGGGTGGCTTCGATGTTAGCCTCTAGCTATCGTCTGCCGGATCTCTGGCACCTTTGGGGTGGCGATGGCGATCATCGGGTGCATTGTTCCTTCAAGGGCGTCTGGTTTGGTTTACGGCACGACTTGCCGGTACTTTCCATCCCAACGTAAGGTGTGGGAGGGAATGTCTTCCTCATTCAGAACCGGAGTTCTACTTGAAATAGCGGGGTTTTGACTAGCTGTCCTTCTCCGCAATTCATCCGGTATTCACAGAATATGGTACTAGTACAACAATGCTAAGTATCCTCGCAATAATCTTTACTCAGCTAGTGGTTTCAACTGAAGCATTATAATGTGCAAAATGAGTCACTGACCTTCAGCGTTCGGGCAGTGACCCCAGATAACGAGACAATGTTCGTGTGTCCCCGTTAATCAGTTCGTCAACCTGCCATCTTGGTGGATCTACCGTATCACCACCCCTCTCAGGCTACCAACACGATCGATTTAAATTCACACAAAATTTCAAAAAAAAAAAAAAAATCCACGCTGAACTGTGAACACATACACACTTTTCGACGTTTTGTCCTTCGACGTTTTGTCCCTTCGACGTTTTGTCCTTTCGACGTTTTGGCATTCGACGTTCTGGCATTCGACGTTTTGGCATTCGACGTTTTGTCACCCATTCATAAATATCATAACTCTCACACATAAATTTCATTTATCACCTATTAAGATTTTATTTTCTTCTAGACATAACTTTTAAATGTGGAAAGTGCTATAGAATTTATGTTTGCAGACATAGTTTTTAAAGATGATGCCAAATGGCAAAAAAATATGTAGTTTCACACATAATAGTTATACGGAAAATTTTTTCGGTGTACATACGTACATACATACATATCAAAGAGACGAACCAGCCAAGGGCTGAAAGTCTCTCTAATAAAGACAAATCAATCAATCAACATACATATCAACATATTGTTCGTGCAGTTGAAAATCGGAATTTTTGACACGCGAAAATCGATTTTTCTCCTAAGCCGTGTGTCGGACGTACGTCGGGTACAGTCCATTTATTTTTCACGCTCTGTCGCAGCAAAGTCAATATGCAAAACAGTTTTGACCAATAATAAATTTTCAAACCATTGTGCCGCGCACAAAATTGTAAAAAGACGGCCAGGTCCGCTGTCCAGCGCACTACGTTCGACGTTGGGTTTCACGCATGGATTTTGAGAAAATTCGATTGTCGGGTGTGGGGAAACTTCGGGTTTCAACCGCGACGATAATACAAATAGACAAACAATCAAACATATAAACATACAAGCATATAAACATACAATCACACATACATTGACTTTTTTATGTATTGATAAATAACTCTGCCGAAGAAATGAACTATAAATCATTAATTATTGTCAAGATTCCAGGGAAATACATTATTTTCGCCTTGGAAATGTAGCTCATAGATCGTGACAATATGTAATCTTTGCAGTATCGCTTACGCCACCTAGTGAACCAGTCACAAACTATATTGTCCATTATGAGCAAGGTATGGGTGTGGAGAGCATCTTCTCTGAAGAAAGTATTCTAAAATTTTGCATAATTCTGGTGATATTCACATCAAAAGGACTGTCCTATTTATAGGACGCTGGGCGTTCGGGACATCTGTCCTATAAATAGGACGCTGGGCGGATATGGGTTAAAAAAAAGATATAAAATGATGATGGACAGTTTTCCTCAACCAGCGCAACGAATCCATTTATTTTTCACGCTCACTGCGAACCCGGCATTACCCTTTAGGGAGTAAAAAGTACTCTCTTTTTTTTTTTGTGAGAAGGAGTTGAGAAGTGACGTTCGGTCGGTCGCGCGCGTAATGTGCTGGCAAATTAAACCGTGTTTTTCGAGTGAAAAGAAGCATTTTTGCATTCAAATAGTGTTTTCCCGAATAGAAGAAATCGCGATAATTGCAAACATAGTTTTTTCAACTATCCGTGGCTCAAAAAAAGTGATTTTTTTGCTTTTTTACGAAACTTTTTCGGCTTCCATTACCGTGGATGCACGGCGGCGTGTTGTATTCTTTTTTCAACTTGGCTCACGTGTTAGTGATGATGGTATGTGTGTGCTCTTGGGTTTTCGCTTTCAGCACTGCGATTGCGCATGCGCTCACGGCAGTGTGTGCGATGAATGCGGCTGATTTTCGTGTCGCGTGGAAGTTTTGGTTGCATGCGTGTCTGTCTCCTCCAGTAACTGCTCGTTGGTGGGGCGACAATTCTCTGTTGCGCGCAAACGTGTGTAGTGCCATCTAGAAACGGGAAGTGAAGTGAGGTTGGTTTAAGGGTGTGCTGCATAATTTCGATGCACATTTCGTTGAAAGTTCGGCAAAAAATGAAAAAAAAAAAAAAATGGCGCGCTCTGATCTTGTGATGATATTATGTGATTTGCTTTAATGCTGTGAGTGAAGAATTTAAAATGTATGGAGCGAATATGTGGTCTAATGATGACCAAATATGCGTGTGACCAAGATGCAGCGAGGGAATCCGGAGGAAATTGACATATACAGTTCAATGATGATTACACCGGCACCCCACATCATATTTGGTGAGATTGTTCTGATTATTGACGATGCTATTATGATTCACTAAATACGTGCCAGTTTTAAAGACATTTTCTTTAAAACAGGAAGTGTGTTTGTATTATCATCATCCATTTGATAACGGTAGTGCACACATGCGGGGCTTATTGTAAGCGAAAGTGACTTCTGAATGGAGTGTCTCTCCAACCATTCTGAAATGGGTCACCGGAGCTGCAATAGAGCTATCACTGTCTAACTCCCGGACTAAAGCAATTTGCAACAAAATCAAAACGGTATTGCAGGCTGCTTTCTTCCATAATATCACTGCCGGACAGTGGGTGTTAGATGGAGTACACACACACACACACACACACACACACACACACACACACACACACACACACACACACACACACACACACACACACACACACACACACACACACACACACACACACACACACACACACACACACACACACACACACACACACACACACACACACACACACACACACACACACACACACACACACACACACACACACACACACACACACACACACACACACACACACACACACACACACACACACACACACACACACACACACACACACACACACACACACACACACACACACACACACACACACACACACACATAAAAAGTACTCTCTTTTTGTTGTAATATGGAGCTGTCAAAAGAAAGAGTATTTTGAAATTTTCAAGAAAGGGTATCTTTTACTCTTTTTCAAGTTTCGCCTACTTTCTCATTTATGGGTGAAAATAGCGATGGCTGATTGAATTTAGTTTAGAAGCAGGATATCGACGAGAAGGAACCATATATTGGAATCATTGGAATCGAGATCGAAATATAATATGTAGGTAAGCAAAACACTATGTCTTTTGTCATTTGTTATTACAAATTGATTTCAGATTACTTCCGCTTTATCATCTTGGCCATACACGGAGGAATTTCTAATGAGGGACATGGCATCGTTAAAACATAAATTGGTGCCCCTGCGTGAGACTGTGGCCAGTTCAGACTGGGCTATTATCAGAACCACTGGAGAAGGAGAAGCTACTGACCCGGATCCTAAAGTATTTTTCCCGCTGGATTGTTGAAGAAGGCAAGAAAAAAGCCTGAGCACCCTGATGCTGAGTCCCCAGCTCGCGGAAAATTGTGCGATTTATTACACTGTGAGACCAAAGTACTCTTTAAAGGGTGAAAAAGTACCCACTTTGAGAGTAACTAGGTGAACTCTTAAAAAGAGTAAACGGCCTTTACTCTTAAAAGAGTAAAGTGCTCGTACGTCAGTGCAACGAGTAAATTTTACCCATTATCCACAGAAACCCCGGTTGGAAAAAATGGGTAAATTTAACTCTTTTTGATTTTCTTTATTTTAAATTTGCATGAAAAATGAAAATGGTAAACATAGAAAACAATTTAACATAAGAACAAATTTATTTAATCAAAAATTGTTGTTATGTAACAAATATGAAGTTCCTATCGCTGCTGAATGAGTTGGAGAAATCTTTCGACGACAACCCGACAATATCGACGAAGTCCCATTTTTTCGGATGTCCTGCACTTGGTCCTGCAATCAAACAACAATATTTTGGATGATTTTATAATCACAGACAATGAAAGCAAAATTAAAGTCATTATTATACCTACTTACCAGTTATTTCTAGTTTTATGTTTGTTAAAACTCACGATCTCACAAAAAATACAAGTGCCGAGAGCAAAATTGATTCACGATCAGAACAGAATTTTCACCCTATAAAGAGTAAATACTTGGAACTTGAAAATGGGCAAAAATTACCCTTCGTTCAAAATTTTGAAGTACCCTTTATTTTGACAGCTCCATATATCTGCAAAAAGAGAGTACTTTTTACTCCTTAAAGGGTAATGCCGGGTTCGCAGTGTATGAACAGTTTATAGATACATACTATTGCGCGCAAACCCCAACATTTTATTCCCACCTTTGGGTTTCCGCGCCGAGGACCCAGCGCCAGATTCGGCGACAAAGAAAACTGACAACAGTCGCCGGACAGTTGGCAATCCTGATATTTGACGGCGGCCGCCCGGTAGTCATGGGAGTGGATTGTTGTCACGCAAATAGATCTTTTCGCTGAAAATACATGTGTATTGAGTTATTGTTGACAGATTTTCTGCAGTGTTAGTGTGAAATTCAGCGATTTTCTGTATCGCGTAAGCCTTCGCTGGAGGAAAACGTCATGTTGTTCAGCGAAGCAAGGAAAATTTTCAGTGAAAAAAGCAATAACTCAATAATAAATATAAAGTTTTCTAAAGATTTCATTAATATTAATCGTTGATTTCTTTACCTATATACATAAGTCAAATTATTAAAATTCGGGAGTAAATCAAATACGAAAACAGTGTACATTTTACCCTGTTTTCAAATTAATTTTTTTCAGGAAAATGGGTAAAATTCACTCGTCGGTCTGCCCTTTACTCTTTTTATGAGTTCACCTAGTTACTCTCAAAGAGGGTACTTTTTCACCCTTTAAAGAGTACTTTGGTTTCTCAGTGCTCTGTCGCAGCAAAGTCAATATGCAAAACAGTTTTGACCAATAATAAATTTTCAAACCATTGTGCCGCGCACAAAATTGTAAAAAGAAGTAAGAAGAAGAAATGTAAACATCGGCGCCGTCAGTGAGCTGTCTCCTCTCTCTCCGGGGGTGACAGTTGAACACAAAGGAATTTGTTAAGCACCGAGAACACTCGAAAAAAATTTGGTAAGCTATACATACACTGTGTTTACAATTTCAACTGTCACCCCCGAGCCCCTATCGCGATATATTATTTTTTTGTTTACCATGTATATTTGACATCCGATAATCGAGGTGACAGTTGAACACAAAGGAATTTGTTAAGCACCGACGACACTTGACGAAACTTTGTTAAGTTGTACTCACACTATGTTTACATTTTTTGACTGTCATCCCCATGGCGAAAAGTCGTCATGGGTTGCCTTATTTCGACTGTTGTTCTTCTTCTTGCCAGACTTTGTTTTCAAACTTTTGCTGGCGTGCTCGATAGGTAGCCGATTTGACAGTTCGATTGGCTCTGACGGCAGCAAAAATGCACTCACTCCAATGGGAAATCCCATTTGTATCTGTCATCGTGTGCGTGAAGGAGTATAAACAAACGTGTTTTGTCTCGTTTTTTCTCACGTTTGCCATACGACTCCCGCCAGGCGGCAGCACTGCGGCGCCGTCAAGGCCTATAGGTAGATTTGGTTTCACTCTTTGCGGGACTGTGTTATAAACAGACTGTAGTCTCTATATAAACAGTCTCTGGTTCACCCTACCTACCACGGTGTACAGAAGGTGACATAAAGGCAATCCATGAGA